>NC_074719.1:40192711-40492711 GCF_947242115.1 Biomphalaria glabrata | reverse complement strand
AATTTATTGTGACCTCCTAAACAAATTGATGGCAATTATAAATCATATAGGTCAAGTATTCTTTTCTCAGCAAACGACTAACTATTCCCAATTTAGATAGCCTAGTAGAATTAATATAGTTCTATTCAACAGTGTAATATTTTATTTTGAGAGTAAATTATAAATATAAATATAGAAATATATAAATCAAAGCATTAAAAGAAATGTTACATTTACAGTAAGACTTTACTGCTTTGAATTTGTTGTCCGAAAACCGGATTTGATGGAACCTTCTTTAGAATACTAGCGCTATGCTGAAGTCTATTAGTGAAAAGTGCGCCAATGTTACAAAGTCCATGTTTCACCCTACACCCAAGAGATTTTACTTGATGTTTCGTTCTAAAGCTATAATGAATATACAAAAACTGCTATATGAAATATCGAAATATAACCACTGCAAAGACTGTTCTCCAAGCCAGTAATAGGCCAATAGTTTTACACAAAAGATGTCAAACGACACGACGTGAGTTGCGGTCTTTCTAGTTTCTTTCTAGTAACGTCTATATTTTATAAGATAAGATAAGAATCCAATAGCAAGTGTATCATCACACTGTTTGGAAACAAACGTTACATTTTAGAAACTTTACATTTTAGAAACTTTACATGTTAGAACGTTACATTTTATGCAATATTCTTTCTGAATTGTTGCTTTCGTTTCTAAACTTGGCGTGCTGTCAAAGCGATAAAGTGCTTGGCTTTCGAATTCGGGGGTCTGGAGTGAAGAATGGGATTTGAGCCTCATGAGTCTTGGGATACACCCACCCCCCCCCCCCAATCTTCTCTGAATGCACCATGTTCTAAAGGGTAAAAGAAGTTGGTGATCTAACAGAAGGCAGGAGAGCCGCTGGTCGTCCACTTTTACGTTATACGGATGTATGCAAACGCGACATAAAGCTCTTCAAAATCGACACTAGCACCTGGGAAAAAGTGGCACTGGATAGATCCACATAGAGAGAGAGCATAAAGGAAGGGTCACGGATTGCAGATGCTATACACAACAGTAATAGAAAGAAGGGTGAAAATGCAACGGCGCCTAGTGATTACTAATCCCTGACCTGTGACCGCAGCTGTGTATCAAGGATTGGCCTCTTTAGTCACACAAGAAGTTGCAAAGGGAAACAAACATTACATTATACATAAAATGCCAAAGAAAAGAAGTTAGGCGCTGTGTCGGCCACATGTAACCCGCACAAACGGTGGGCCATTAAAATAGATGAGTTTTAATCAACCATACTCTACTCCAAACCTAACATAGAGCAAGGTCTAAATAAGGTATTTGATTATGTAACTAGTTTTACTATTATTTTTTTCAGATTGCAAATTTTTCATAGGAAGAAACAGGAAACAAACAGGCAAAATTAAAAAAAAAAAAAAAAAAAAACTTATATCAACGTGTCAATTAGTTTGGATCAGTCATGGAGTTAAATTAATAATAATTCTAGACTAACAATTATAAATCTTTGCGATTAAAAAGTATTTTTTTTCCCAATTGTTTTTGTTTAGGGCAATGTCATGCTTTGATTTGATACTATCACTTGTCTGGACCAGTCGGAAAGGGGGAGAAAGAACGGGGTATTTAAAGAATAAAAAAGGGAACGACCTGAATTCGAAATTGTGGGCTCCTTCTCAGGCTTCTCAAGCCAACGCGGTAATTACTCTGATATCGAAAAGTCTATGAACATGGAATATTGTATAGTAATCTATTGTTTCTATTTCATGTTTGTGATCACTAAGCCTGAGACTTTAGCCTAATATAAAGGGGACTAATTCAGGTTATACCACCACTTCAGTCAAGTACAATTTCTTTCACTTCTTTGAGATACAAAAAAAAAGTAATTTATTACCAATAGTTAATTAACTAATTAATTTTTTTTATTGATTGTTGTGTTGTCAGGTAAAGAAATAATTGTGCAAAATTTCAGTTAGATCCGAGATTGGGTGTCGAAGAAATAACGTGTACAGACTTTTGTCAGACAAACAGATAGATGGACACACAATCACTCAGACACACAGACAGACAGAGTTAGTTAATACAAGCTTTGTAAAAACCTGCCCGGTCGTTTAAGCCGTCCTACGGGTGTTCTACGGGTGTGCCTTCAAGCCCAGTGCTATTTTTGCATACACTGATGGGTCGGCATCAATAGATTCTGGAAGAGCAGTCTATGGAGCCTACATCAACTTTCTTGGCTCTTACTCAGTCAAAATCTTTGGAACATGTGGTAATGTTTGCAGTTTTGATGCGGAGTCTTTGGCTGTCATTCAAGCCTTAAAAGTCATTGACCCTCAACTCGGCGAGGGACATTTGAGGGCAACACAGATTGTTGTGGTCACTGACTTTAAATCTGTACTGCAGGCTTTGCAAAGCCCCGGACCATGGCCTCCCAATATTGACACTGTCATCATGACCTCACACAACATAAAGCAGCGCTATGGCACCCCTGTAATAATGCAGTGGGTACCGAGTCACATATGTATGATTGGCAACACTATTGCAGACTCATTGGTCCACCAGGGAGGGCGAATTCTGCCCACTGAACAAAAATGGAAAAGTGGTTTGAGTGCTGGGACAAGTCCCAAAAAAGCCCGTGGAGTCTGGGAGCGCATGAAGCGCCCTGACCGCACTTCCCAGTGGTGGAGGCTGTCCAGGCCTGAGCAAGCTATTATAGCACAGTGCAGGACAGGCCACTGTCATGTTGGCTCATATTTCTCACGGCTATGGCCAAATTTCGATTCGCGGTGCCCCAGGAAACATATATAAATAGATACATACGCAAAAAAATTGCTCGCTTACTAGTATTTGATTTCAACATATTTATACTGTTTTTCATAACTCAGAATTTTATTTTATTTCAAATTTCTTGTTACTGAGATAACAATATAAAACTTGTTGGCCTCGATATTAACATATTTGTCTTTGATATTAAAATATTTAGCTCCATATTAAACTATTTGGCTTCAATATTAAACTATTTGGCTTCAATATTAAACTATTTGGCCTCGAAATCAAACTATTTGGCCTAACTGAGCAATACAAGCTTTTGTAGAAATAAGTAGGTGACCAGTTATTCTCTAAACTTCATTCCAAATAAATGCTTAGTTTATGAATTATAAGATAAGATAAGACGTTATACTATTGTGTTTTAAACACTTAACCCTCAACCACAAAAATTTACAAGCCACACTTCAGTAGTTAATAAAGGCTAATATATTTCCACTTCTTCACACAAGCGGCAATAGTCGCTGCCATAAATTGTCGACTTTAAGGGTTAAAAACATGACCATAGCTGTAGCACTAACTATAATGTACAAGCGTTGTTGTGATGTGTGGAATGTAGTCATCAATTGGTTTGGAGCTGCTGATCAGAAGCTCAAGTCAGTGGCGTAGCAAGGAGGGGGTGCGAAAGGTGATAGTCACACCATCTATCTATCTATCTATCTATCTGTCTGTCTGTCTGTCTATCTATCTATCTATCTATCTATCTATCTATCTATCTATCTATCTATCTATCTATCTATCTATCTATCTATCTATCTATCTATCTATCTGTCTGTCTGTCTGTCTATCTATCTATCTATCTATCTATCTATCTATCTATCTGTCTGTCTGTCTGTCTATCTAATAACTATTTCGTTTTCAGATTATCAGGGTATCAGTCTTAATTGAAATAAACGAAGGCCAGCACCTTCATCACTTTCACCAATCTCTTAGTGACTTAGTCTCTTAAATCGTTGGGGCACCACACAAGATCTGTCAACCGTCTTTTCCCATTTCTTTCTGTCTTTTTCCTTCAAAGAGAATATTTTTCAATGACAGGCCCGTCATTGGGCGTTAGCAAAAATCATTTTTAGCCACAAAATGGGAATACGGTTGTTGATATTTTGTGCTACGTACTAATTATAATTGTATCAATTATTTTCAATCAATCAATTAAATAATTTGAACTAGAATTAGACTAACAATAATAAAACCGTGCAATTATACATATTTTTACAATATCTTTGTTTTTCCGAACTTTCATGCTTTTAGCATATACAATGTACAATGGAGGGGAGTATCTGGGAGAAGGTTTCCATGATGGCTTTTTTTTTAAGCAATTTAAAAAAAAAATATTTTTCGACAGACTAGTCATTGAGCCAGCAAAGTGCTTATGAAAAGACAAGGTTTTATTGTTATCTTATCTTATATAATACAGACGTTGCTTCAAAAAAGATGATTACGTCCTACGCGTCATGCATTTAGTCATGCATATTAACCAATTACTTAAATTCTGCCAAGTCAATGGTTTTCCTGGCTAGCTCAGGCAACCCATTACATGCTCTAATAGCACTAGGGAAGAAGGAGTATTTGTACAAATTTATCCTAGCATATGGGACGAGGAATGTGCCTTTATCTTAATGTCTTTCTGAATATTTTATTAGATTTTGTTTTTGTATTTGAAGATTATGGTTCAGTGTTTTATGTATAATCGCTACTTTACTTTTGAGGAGCATTTGTACAAATTTATCCTAGCATATGGAACGAGGAATGTGCCTTTATCTTAATGTCTTTCTGAATATTTTATTAGATTTTGTTTTTGTATTTGAAGATTATGGTTCAGTGTTTTATGTATAATTGCTACTTTACTTTTGAGTCTTCTGTCCTGAAGGCTTTCTAAATTTAGTGATTTTACTAAAGGTGTTACTCTAGTCAAATGGGAATATTCTTTTGTTATGAATCTCCTGCTGTATTTTGTATCTGTTCCAGTTTCTTAATGTTTTCTTAAGTTGAAGGGTCCCAAAAAGAAGATGCATATTCTATTATTGGCCTAACTAAGGTTAAATAACATTTTAATTTTATATTTTTATTTAATTTATGGAAATGTCTTTTAATAAACCCTAATGCCTTGTTTAAATTTTTGATAGTTTCATCAACATTGGGATTCCATGACAGTTTTTCATGTATTATAACACCTTGGTATTTTGCGTTTTTAGTCTGTGTTACTGTATAGTTTGAAATTTGTTAGCAACGACCTTATTCTTTAATTAGCTAATACTGTCTCTATATGCAACGAAATTAATTAAATATGACAAATTGATGAAATAATTTGTACAATCTTTCTATTGATTCTTGTATTTTTCTTTAGGGCTAGTGACTAATTGTGGTTTAGGGTTAGGTAAGTTTCACCTTGCTCTAACAATGGGAAAGGAAACAAATGTACTTGTGCAAAATTCCATCTGGACAGATAGACAGAGTGAGTTACTTTAAGCTTTTGTAAATAGCAAAAAATATGAGTCGCTTATGTGGGATCTCATTAATATTTATGGTATTCTATTTTTCAAGTGATAGATTTTGAATCTATTTTGTAACACTTAATATTTTTTTTGGAATGAACCATTGCTTACAAAATTTGATTTTATTAATTTATATTTTAACATTTGCTGAGATGAACCAATAAACCTTTCCTATTATAAAGTATTGAAACTTTGTAAACGTACTTTATCATTTAAATGTATGCATCTCTAGCACTGACTCTTTAGAACATCAAAAGAACACCAAGAACATACTATGTGTGAACAATAATGTACTTATCATCTACAATACCTAGCTGGTGTCGTATTCTGAAAGTAAATATTTTTTTTACAAAGTTTTTTATCAACTCTGTCTGTCTGTCTGTCTTGTTATTTCTTCCACTTTCCATTCTCGGATCAAGTTGAATCTTTTCTCAAGTATTCATTGTCGATGACAACACATGAACCAATGAAAGAGAAATTAACTAATAAGGCGAAATTAATTCATTTATTTCTATATTGAGACAGCAGGACCTATAAAGCTAAGGGGAGATAAGTCTTTTGTTGAGAATTAGGTCGTTCGCTTAATGTTTTAAACTAAACAATAGACTACAAAAAGCTTCTACTTTTATAAGCACATGAATAGCACAGTGGCTAACAAGTTGGCTTTACAGAGTTCCACTCAAACAACTTTAAAATAAAATATGATAATACTACATAGAAACCATCTCCTAGGTATCCCATCCGTAACCCACTGGTTCACTAAAGTGATTGGACGAAACAGGGCCGGATTTAGGTATGTGGAGGATTTTTGTGGAGGCCCTACAATTGTTTGAAAGCTCATCGTAAAGATCCATCTAAGAAGAAATGGAAAATATACTTTATTTTAGAAGAAAGACGTAGAGTTCTTGTAAATTGAATCTCAATTCCCTTTAAAAAAATATATATATGCATATTTTAGTTTTAACTCTTTCTCTCCGTAATTATTTTTCCACGTTTCGACGAATTTCTTCAATTTAGCTCAATACTAGTTCACTCCCCTGTTATGATTGAGCAATAACTTTGTCGTTTGTTATCAGAAAATGTTTTATTTGGTATAGAATTAAAAGGAGAAAGCAGGAAAGCATGCTCTTTTTATGTAACACAAAGTAAAGTTTATAAAAATCAAACATTAATTTTATTTAATGAGTTCAAATTAAGGATGGTATCATCAACGAAGAGGAAAGGAGTTAAATAAGTGTATACTTGTCAGTTCGTGGGAGGTAAGGCCCTTAGTAACGCACTGTCGAAAATCCAGAGCTGAATTTAATTATTCAGAGCGTGCTACAGGCCTGCACTTCTTAATCACGACATTTTTGTCAGCCGTAAAAATGCGAAAAGATTATTACATTAAAAAAACTACAAAAAGTTCTTAACGGTCGATAATCGTATATATTTTTTATGTCATTATGTGGAAGCCCCTTTCTTGTTGAGCGGTAGCCCCGCCTGCCCTCTATTAAATCCGGCCTTGGGACCAAAGCGCAGGCCGCACTGAGCATGCTATAAGCATGAAAGTTGTGCCGAACAAAAACAATTTATCATAATATTTCCCATCGCGCAAGATTAGTATTTTTATTCTGGAAATCTAGATCTACTAAAAAAGAAATTCCATGTTTCATTGAAAATAGTTAGTACAATTTTATTCCAGCCTTTTGTTTAAGTAAGTATGTGTTTACAACTATTTTACTAGTTTGTATTTCGGTTGGTGTATTGTTTATTGTGTGTTCGCTGGTCTATGTCTATAATATTTTACGTCTCTAGGGACAATGGAAGAGGCCAATCTTTCATAAACATCCATGCCAAAAATTCCAATTTTAACTCTTGTTCTGGCCAGGTGAATTCACGTTAAAACCAGTCAACTGAAAGATCTTGTAAGACTAGATTGCTCGGATCAGCTTACTTTTAACTAATTTCTTTATTGTCTTCCTGGAAAGAATCTTTGCCAGATAGAGGAATACCATTCTAAAGAAGGAACTTGCCGTTGAATGTCTAAAGAAAAGGTTGCTGAACTTTTCGGTCACCCGCGCCCTACATTTTTTTTTTTTTAGATAATGATGGCACGGACCGTGGCTGTCAGTGACAGGTGTCTGATAAAAAATAAAGGTGCTTACGAATTAGTAATATCCACATTGTAATATAATCCACAGCATGGTTTGCCAACCGCTTGTTAAAACTTTAAGTGCTATCAGCTAGTGAAGCCAGTGTTTCTAAAAATAGTACCGTTAAATAGCTATACTATACAATTTTGCTTGATTTAAAAAATTATATCTTCTTACTCTTTCTGCTCTTTCTTTCTCTATCTTTTTCTCTTAATCTCTCTCCTTCTTTATTCTCTTACTTTCTCTTTCTGCTTAATTTTTTCTTTCCTTTTTCTCCCTCTCTCTCTTTCTCTTTTTCTCCCCCCTCCTTCTATTTTTCTCTTTCTCTTTCTATCGTTTTCTCTTTCTCTTTATTTCTCTCTTAGAATATTGTTGTCTTTTTCTTTAGCCTTGACCTATCACCCAGTATACGCATATATTTATATAGAACTCCAGTGCCTATGAGTCTCTAACGTTTGAGGTACAAAAATAAAAGTTACTTTTGCGATTTCCTAAATATTCCAAAATATTTGGTGAGGTAGTCCTCATATTCTGTCTCTTGTAATATCGTGCTCGACAGCAGTTCACGGTTAACGAGGGTGTCATGTGGCACAACAACCAAGCGCCTCTACTCTTCTTAAACTAATGTCAGGTACCCTTTAGAGCAGTGTGGACTCTGAGGCCCCAAAATATCGAAAAATTAAAAATCCAAGTCTTCATCAGGATTCGAACCAGGTACCCCGGTTCGGAAGCTATGCGCTTTACCGCACAGTGACCGCGCCTCCGGTCTAGTACCATAAGACAAGGACCAAAATAATACAGCTTAGAGAGAGAGTAAGCGGTTGCGACATTGCGTTGTAGCAGATACACTAAATCATACGCTAAAATGTGTCTTAAGGAGATCGTTGAAATGTGGCCCGTTTATTGAAATTTCTATATAAGAAAAAAGCAATGGTCGTAGGATGTGTGTACTATAAGTATGGCATGAATTGAAATCAAACTAAGAAACAAGAAATACATTTTTAAAAAAGATGATATTAAGCCTACTTGTATCAATTAGTTCGGTTCAGTCATGTCATTACATTTGTATGAGATGTAGACTAACAATAACAAGGTTACAAAGACAGTTTGTGTGGAAACACAAATTCATTGTCGGCCCCCGAAGTTTCAATATTTTCAGAAAGAATATCAAACTGAAATTCTATAAAATGCAAATAGAAGAATGGAGAAAGAAGGTTGACAGATCTTGTGTGGTGCCCCAACGGTCCAGCAGACAAGGGGATAGGTGAACGTTAAGGTGAAATTAGACGTGGACCCGACAGGATCAATCTCTTATTCAGAGCCTCAAGAAAAAAAAACAACAACTTCATTTTAGGTTACAAAGACAGTTTGTGTGGAAACACAAACTCAAAATCGGCCCCCGAAGTGGTCCATCCAGGCAGATAAAAAGGAAGGATTCAATATTTTCAGAAAGAAAATCAGAATAAAATTCTATCAAAGGCAAATGACAAAGAAGAATGGAGAAAGAAGGTTGACAGATCTTGTGTGATGGCCCAGCAGCCCAAGGGATAGGTGAAAGTGAATGTGAAGTTACATGTGAACCTGGCCAAACTGATCTCAGATAATGATTATATATTTGATCTAATTTCTTATTCGAAGCCTGAAGAATAAACAAAACATTTCCGTAATAAAATATAAAATATTTTTAGTGTCCTGCTCAGTGTTACATTGTGCAGTTGACGCGATAATTTGAAAAAATACTTATTAATTTTTTATTTAAACTAAGTTTAACTTATATGCATATTAAATAGATTTTTTTCTCTTGAAAAAAGAAAGTAAACTTTTTCTGTAAATTTAGTAATTACAATGAAAGAACTTACTTAACTTAGCAATACATTTGTAAAAAAAAAAATTTTTGACAAAAAAATCTAAAAACCGTTTGCATAAACGAGTTACAAATATGACAGAGTTAAACCTCCCTTAACAAAGGATTTCACGTGTTTTTTTACTACTAATAGTGAATAGTTGTAAAAATGGTGTATTTTTATGAAAAAAATGCTTGTATATTTGATTTTAAAAATTAAATTTTTCGCTTTCAAAAAGGAAAAAAGTAGCCGTTGCATCAGAACTTTGAATTTTCTAAAACATCATGATGTCTGATTTTTAATAGCTTTTCTAGTTTGCAATATCTAAATGGTACGGACGGACGGACAGACAGACCACACAAAACTAATAGCGTCTATTTCCCTTTCGGAGACCAGTGAAAGAGAATTTGCAAAAATAAAAAAAAAAGGGAAAACGACAACAATTCAAACTTATGGCTCAGGCCTTCTCATGCTTCTTAAGCCCACAAGGTAACCACTCTGCTAGTGGAGAGCTTATGAACATAGAAGATTGTATAGTTATCTTTTGTTACTCTCGACCTATTTATTTGTCAGGTTTGTGTTCAATGAGACTCAGACGACGATCTATAAAAGGAACTAGTTCATCTTATACCACCACTTCAGTCTATTACAATTTCTTTTCTTTGTTTGAGATACAAAACAAAAGAATTTATTTTCAATAGTTCATTATTTTTTAAAAATTGATTCTTGTGTAGTCAGTAAAATTAAATAATTTTGCAAAATTTCAGCTTGATACGATATTGGGTGTGGGAGAAATCACATGTACACATTTTTACCAGACACACAGACATAGTGAGTTGATATAACCTTTATAAAAAAGACTAAACTAACATACAACTAAACAATATATATACATCTATACTATAAAGTATAAAGTAAGGCGTATGTATGTATGTATGTATGCAGGGCCGGTCTTAAGCCACTGCAACCTATGCGGTCGCAGTGGGCCCCGCGCTTTCATAGGCCCCGCGCTAATTTCATGTGTAATTATTAATTGCAAAATATATACGAAAAATTCCTGGAAATAACCTGCACTCATTAAAATTTCCTGAAAACTCATAAAAATCTCATTAAAAAATAGACAAAATTACCATTTGTATGTGTCATTAATTATGGGAAACGCCATTCCTACGCGCGATAAAAAAAAAGACGTTGTCAGCTTTCATGTAATAAAATGTAATAATCGGACGAATTTTCCCCTTAACCGGAAGTTCCAATACTTTATTTACTTTTATTGTCACTGTCATATAAATATGCCATAAGTTGCAAGATTGGTAAAGTAAAATTAACTTGATCGCAATTTTGTTCTTTGTATTTTTGAAAAGAATGAATAAAATGCAAAGCCTAATTTATTTTCTAATACAAAATCTTAATTTTCACTTATTATCCTTATTCCCACTCAGACTAGGCCCCGCGCAGTTAGTTTCGCATAGGGCCCCGCAATCGCTAGGACCGGCCCTGTATGTATGTATGTGACGAATAGAAATCAAAAACGTTTGACCAATCTTGATAAAACTTGGCAGGAATGTTCCTTGGGTACTAACTTAGACCGTAGTGTATGTATTGAAGCCCTAAAACAAACTTAAGACCCTCAAAAAAAAAAGTTGTCCGACTCTATTAAAGCTATAGTATTTATGGATCTAGGCCATGTTTACATGCTGTGTCTAAATGATGAAAGACGCATGCGCAGAGATGGTAGATCTAAATTAGCTCTCATTTAAGAAAACATAATTTTGTAATTTTACACATGAGCACACAAATTAGTGTCTATTCATTTCGTTATTTAATGAAAATTAACCTTCAAATTTGAGTTTACAAAACATTTTTTACATAAAATCGTTCGCTCTAAATGCGAGAATAGCTTTAGCAGCATTGACACACTTTTCCATAACTCGCGCGTAGTGATACGAATGAAATTAACGTCAGAGGTCATAATGTTGCCCATTATAAAGGCATATTATTAAAATAAAAACTTACATAATACAATTTACTTTCCATTGTGATTTTAAATTATTTTACCCTACAACTACCGATTAGGTTTAATTTTAAATCTGTATTTTCAATTTACTTTTTTCTTTCATATTTACTTATGACACTTAGACCTCTTACCAACATAGTATACACATATACATTTGCCGTGTTGACAAACATTTTTTATCCATCATTGCGCGGTTTCTATGTCAACACTCTAACCTACTGTATCTAGGCTATTTTCTAGGGCAACACAAAGTGTATAGTCTTTTACTACAATAGGCTCAAAGTTTTTATTTATTGACTAGACAACTGTGGCATTCAAGTTGTTTAAATTATAAATCTAGATCTAAATAAAATTAAACTAGCAATGTTATATAAACAATTACATTCACGCGTTCGATTTGATTATTAAATATATTTTTATTGTTTTTTGTTACCTAAAGTTTACAGTATTTACCAAGGCAACGCGTATTGAGGTCATGAACTTTCGGCTCTAAATAAAATTAAAAGCAGACGTTGGCTTTTGACTAATAAAATTAATAAACTCTATTTTGCGTTATTTTTTAGATTTAAATCATTGAGAGTTCAATATTTTACTCTCTTAAATATACGTTTGGAGAATACACATTTTAAAAATAAATATAAAACTTACTTTCATTTTATAAAACGTAAACAAGACAGCGAAACCTTTACTAGATCTAGATCTAAATCTATCTTTACTAATTATAGATCAACACTATTATGCAGAAAACCTTTCAACTTCTATTTGTCTACATATAGCTTTCATAATTGAAACAAAAAAAAACCTTATTTATTTTATAAGTAGACCTAGGTCTAGAATATAGATCTGTAAACAATCCATCTCCGCTTGGGTAAACCATCTATCTCTGTCATCTATGTAGCCTTTAGATGATTGTACTAGAAATATATAGATTCAAATCTAGTAAGTCTAGATCTACTTATTAACTTACACTTTATACATAATAATTAAAAAAAATATATATTCTTCAATATCAGTCTACACTAGACAAATGCCCTGACCCCACAGATAAACTGGTACAAAATAAAGTCTATTCATTTCATACTTAAATCAAATATATGTAGGCCTACAAGCAAATGTTTTTTTTTGGAAAAAATGGATTTAGGTCGATTAGCTACTTTGATAGCTCCATTCATACTATTTTTACATTCACGCATTCTTCATTCGCTTTACTTATAACATTATTATTTCGTTTAACTGTTTACGAAACACTCTCAGTGACTACATCGACAGTGATACTCAAATTAAGACCCGCGAGCTGCGGGTAACAAATGGCTAGTATATATATATATATATATATATATATATATCATGGGCGTAGCCAGGATTTTTTTTCGGGGGGGGGGGGGGGGTTGGGCCGCCGTCCCCCCCTCCGCGTTGAAAAAAATTAATAGTATGTGTGTGTGTGTGTGTGTGTGTGTATGGTCTATATTACCTTCTGACCCTTCATTCGTTCGGAAGACGTTTATTATATATGCCCTAGAATGTTTCTTCCTGGAGTTAGTGGGAAAATTGTAGATAATGGACGCTGAAAGGGGTTTAAGCGCTCATAACATTTTAAGTGCATAATTTACTTTTTATTCATATTGAAGAAGCATTTTTAGCTTCAAACCCCGCTGAATGGGGGTTTAAACTCAAAACTGAGTCGAAACCCATTTACTTACGCTCATAACATTTTGAGTGCGCAATTTGCTTTTTTTTTATATTGAAGAGGTATTTTTTAGCTTCAAACACTACTGAAGGGGGGGGGGGGGTAGGGGTTAAACTCAAAACCCTCATAGAATTTTGAGTGTGTAATTTGCTTTTTTTTATAATGAATAGGGGGTTATAAAATCAAAATCTTCCTTAACTATGCTCTTGGAATTTGGGGATTGTCGTTTGCTTTTTTTTTTTGGTTTGTTTTTAGAAGAGAGGGATTTAACTGCAAAAATCCTTGGTAGGGGTTTAAAACTCAAAACCCCCTGATAGGGGTTTTGAACTCAAACCCCCCTGATAGGGGTTATAAACTCAACCCCCCCCCCCCGGTAGGGGGTTTTAAACTCAAAACCCCTTGGCTGCGCTGGGGCAAGTGATGATATAGGCTAGTATTAAAATGTCACCAAAATAAACAAAATCAAAGCAAAAAATCAATTACTGAATTCCGATTAACCCCCCCCCCCCGCGGGGGGATATTTCATTTGTGGGGGGTGAACCCCAACCCCCCTCCCTGGCTACGCCCATGATATATATATATATATAAACAAAATACTACTTTAACTGAAACAGAACAATTACTAAAGAAAAAGACTAAAACTTGAAAAAAAAAACATTACAACTAAAATAGAACTAAGACTAATACAAGATTGAAACTAAAATGAAGCTAAATAACAGACTAAAACCAAGAAAAAAGAAATAACTAACACTAAGGTAAGATAAAATTATAAATTGTCGTAGGCGCTTTGGCTGCCTTTATTCTTAAAGGGGCTATAGTTTATCTCTTTGAGTTTTGAAGAGATGAAAGCCTAGGCATTCACTAGATTTGAAATGTCGCCAGCACAGAAGTCACGCCACATCCGCGCATGCGCTGTTGGGGCGAAATAAACGTCAAACAATGTTTTCAGTTTGGTCTCAACTGCGTCGATGTTTCTAAAATTGTAAAATCAAGCGAAATATGGAAACATACTTTTAAAAATAAACGACGCTTAGGCCTATATAAGGGAAAGAACTGCACATTCAAAGCCATTTATCTCACTACTGTAAGATCTATTTACCTTTTCTGTGTCCAAGAGAATGGAAATCCCCGTTAATTACTTAATTAATTGTTTATTTTATTTTATTAATTCGTGTTTTTTTAGGTATTATAAATATTGTGCAAGTTCCAAGTCAGTACCAACTTGATCCAAGAATGGGAAGTGAGAGAATAACTGTTGAAATATTTGTACCAGACAGACAGACAGATGGAATGAGTTGATATAAGCTTTGTAAAATCCTATACTACGACTGCTTTAGATCTAGGAACTTAAAATATGTGATCAAAACATAGGCCAGTGATACCCAACTTCATTGATGTACGTGTCGTATAGACGTTCCACACACACAAAAAAACCCAGAAAGGGATGACAGAGAAAACAAAAACATTTAGTAACCACTACACACACACAAAAATAAAATAAAATAAATCCAGATTATTTTGTGACCCCCAACACAGCCAACAAATATCCGTAAGTCAATTGTCATTGTTTATGAAGTCACAGACACACGAACAAAAGAGCGTGCAAATTATTCTCTTTTCTATATGAAGTTCACAAAAATTCCCAGTTTCGAAAAGCTCTAATATTAATATGAATCTAGTTATTGTGAAGCGGGCGTAGGTGATCTCAAAAAAATGATGAAACCATTCAGCCTGTTAAGGTACGTTTTTTTTTTTTTTGTGAATTGTATATATCTGATAATCTAGTAAGTTATATTCTATATTACTAAATGCGTCCTAAATTTAAATGTGGTCAAGATGTGCTTTCATATTTGAAAGCTGTATTCTTAAATGATCATTTGTCTTCTTTTTTGGACAAGATCGTCTTCCCAATTAAGTGTACCGTGTTAAATGGTCAGTAATTATTTCCCGTACGTTCCACGTATTACTTATAAACGGTACATGCACATTTTGTTTAACATGTTTTGGACTTGCCTTCAGATTGTTATATTACATTATCCTAGTTCTAAATTCCCATCAGGACCCGGGGAGTGGTAATGTTCGAACCAAACCCCATCGAGACGACAGTCCAGAGCGCATACCACACGAACAGGAAGCCACATAGTGCGATCTTTTTTTTCAAATTTTACGAAGCCTATAACAACTCACTTTGTCTGTCTGTCTGTGTCTGTCTGTCTGTTTCGTACACATTTTGTTCACATTATTTCTCACACTTCCCTTTCCTGGATCTAGTTGAGAAACATAAGCACAATTATTTATTGTACCTAACAAAACATGGATCATAAAACAGATAATAAATAAAGTATTGAATTAATGGTAATTAACTAGTTTCGCTTGATAGAGAAAAAAATTATTGTTTTGCAGTATTGAGATATGTAAATGTACAGTTCTCCCCTTTATATAATTTTAAAAAAATATTTTGCTTGCTATAACAACGTAATTTTTGTTTAGTTTAGACTTTCAACTCTTAGGACTATATATATATATATATATATATATATATATATATATATATATATATATATATATATATATATATATATATATAGTCAAAGGAAAATCAGCTGGCGAGAAGAAAATCTTAATCGACCACTGGCGGACAATGGTAATGTTGGAAGTGGCAAAATATGTAGGTCACAGCTGGGGCTGCGTAACCACGAAAATACTGCATTCCTCATTAATCTTCGAACTAAAAAAGACAAGACTTTTATATATATATATATATATATATATATATATATATATATATATATATATATATATATATATATATATGGATCGAGCCGGAAGATAAGAATCATTTGGCTACATCATATATAAACATAGACTTCAAAAGAACAAACAGACAATTAAAAAATGTTACAAATCAGACCAAAGATCGCGTCCCCCAACCCCTTTCTATTTTTAGCATTGGCAAGTGTAAAAAATGGCTCATTTTTTGTATGATTCTGTTGTGCGCGATAGTGTCTGACAAAAATGAATTATTCTTAATTATTCACACTTTTGTAGCAAGGCTTATCCGGCGTCTACCCCGACGTAACACTTTGCAAAATCGGAGAAATAAGAGGAACACTTCATTTATATTTTAGGTTGGTTTCTTTGCTTTTTTTTTTTTTTAAATAGAACAAGTCAAATAAAACTAATACTTTTTTTTTTAAAGGAAAGCCCTATATGACTGAAATCGCATTAATTATTTTGAATCAATCATGTAATTACATTTTTTTTTTCAAAACTTATATTAACTCATTGTCTGTATGGTAGGATTTAAAAAAAGAATATTTCCTTTTTCTAAAATTAAACACATTTAATTATTTAATTCATTACAATTAATTGGTTAAGAACTGATTGGTTGATTTTTTTTAATGGATTAATATGTTCCTAGAAATACTGAATACTTGTGCCGAGTATCTATTGAAGGGGAAGTGGGAGCAATAACGTGTACACAATTTGTACCAGACGTGTACATAATTTGTACCAGACGTGTAAAATTTGTACCATACATGTACACAATTTGTACCAGACGCACAAAGAAAGAGACGTAATATGTTGTAAAGAAGAAAAAAGGAGGAGGATCTATGACTGTATGCAAGACGCTTAGGACGTAATCATCTTTTTTTTTTTAAGTAACCTCTGTATTATATAATATAAGATAAGATAAGACGGAACTTAACATGGGGGTCTAACTACACTTAGCAGTGATACTGAACTGAAAGGCTCTTTATATGTGGCATTATTCAAATTACTTTATTATTATGATGACACACAGGCTGCTACTGTGTAGGTAAACAAACTTGATTTATTGCTTTGCTCTTCTTATTTAAACGGTTAATGGATGTATAACTACTTACGATATTAAAGCTTCACATCAATAATTAAAAGAAATGTTTTAGGATGGCCGCAGACAGCCATTGAACATAATTTGTAAACAGAAATGTTGGCTCTATAAACTTTTTTATTTGTAAACAGAAATGTAGGCTCTATAAACATTTTAATTTGTAAACAGAAATGTTAGCTCCGTAAACATTTTAATTTGTAAACAGAAATGTAGGCTCTATAAGCATTTTAATATGTAAACAGAAATGTTGGCTCTATAAAAATCATTTTTTATTGTTATTCGAGATAATAACGACCAAAAAATGTTCAGTCTCTTCTCACCGACAGACAAACAGACAGACAAAATATCAGACAGGATCAATATCAACTCACTCTGTCTGACTGTCATTCTGGTACATATTTTGAACTTGTAATTTCTCTCACACCCATTCTCGGATAAAGTTGAAACTTTATATACAATTACTTACTGTACCTAACAAAACATGAAACATAACAAGGCTACAAAGACAGTTTGTGTGGAAACAAACTCAAAACCGGCTCCCGAAATGGTCCGCTCAGGCAGGTAAAAAGGCAGGTTTCAATATTTTCAGAAAGAATATCAGAAACTGAACTACAAACTATCAACAACTATAACCCTATTTCCATCGATACAAAAAGAATACACGCGCTGGTGTCTAAAGTGTTACCGATACTGTTGTAGTGTTAGTTCGACTAAGTCCAGTGATTCCCAAAGTGGTCTATATAGACCCCCATGGGTACACGAAGAGTTTCAAGGGGTCTACGAAAGAAAAAAATAAATTGGGGGGTCTATGAGATGTCCATGGGGGTCTACGAAAAAGTCGTGACTTTAATTCTCACATCTCATCAATGTAATTATTTCATACGCTAAATATATGATTTAATCCTTTCAATATTTATCCTGCCATTCAAACGAAAAATTGTTATATTTAATTGTAATACTTTTTGCTTATTTTTTTTCTACATGTAAAAAAAAAGAAATGTAGATTATACAACATTGTTGTTTTTTTTTTAATTGGGATTCATTTATTCCTTGTCAAACAAGCTGTTGCCTAAGTGCCTTTTTTTTATGACAATATGAAACTAAGTACACTGGAGGATCATTTAAGACGATGCCACTCTGATAAAAAGATAAAGATTTGAACTTTCGAACTCTCGAAGATAAAGTTCAGAATAGACACCACAAAATCTCTCTTTCACATCATACAGAGAAGATGGTTTGTGAGCGTCTTACAAGATCTCTTTACTTTAAAAAAATACAGAAAACACTATAGATTAAAACATTGATTATACCAGCTGTTAAAGTAGTTTTAAAAACTGTTTTACACAAACGTACATCTGATATTATTAAACAAATTTCTTTAAGCAACAATACAGTACTCACATCGGTGGTATGAGTTTTCAAATTAAAAGCTTCTTATGTAATTCTTTGCAAACAAGATATATAGTTTGGGATCAGCGGCCTCGCAAGCTCTGACAGGGTGTAGCGCTGTATGCTGCATACTTCCTAAAGGTCCTTGGCTTCTTATTTTTCCTCGGTGTTGACCCACGAAACAGTTCCCACGTTTGGGTATATCTGCAAGGCAGTAGAGGTTTGAATTCAGTTTTCCCCCTGCTAGGTGGGTTGCAAGCCAAGGCTAATGAGTCCCTCTTGCCCAAAGCTTACTGGTGGAGACGCCAGTTACTTCGCCCCTTCTCCTGTTTGAGAAAACAGTTCCACTGTCCCAGTATTTGAGCCAGACCTGAAAGATGAAGAAATACACAAAAAACTGCTCTTTACGAAAACTTTTATAGTGAGACGTAAGGCCAATAAATAAATAAATTAATATTCATTGTTTGATGAACTACTTCATAGTACAACTAATTCCTATATGAAACATAATATCCGTAGCAACGGATGATGAGCCTGCAAAAAAACAACAACAACAAACAACACACTTTTCCAGTGTCTTTGGAGGTTCAAGTAATACATATCAATTGTTATTTTAATAGTTATAAATTTGAATTTTATCAATAAAAAAGATAGAGCTCTCAAACTTACTAAGTAGCTTGAAATTACTTATTTACTCCTCGACTCATTACAGTTAAATATTACTTTTAAAAAATGGAGTTTGTCAATTTACAAAAATGCAGTACCTGTATAAGTTAAGCAGGGGTCTACCGAAAACCACAAAATATGGCAAGGGGTTTACGAGACAAAAATGTTTGGGAACCACTGGACTAACCACTTGATACACAAGGATACGGAGATTTTGTAATGTTATTATTATTACATTGTTAATATTCCTATGTATTCAATGAACTGATTGTTATGAAGATATAGTTAAATCCTAGGTGTCACTTACAAACACCACAACACGAATGAAGAGACTAGAAACGGATTTATACATCAATTGGACCCCACGATGACCTGCTAACCATTGTCAAAACGTAAACTGAAACTCTATGGCCACACCACACGGTACTCAGGGCTCGCAAAGATCTTTCTTCAAGGAACAGTACCAGAAAAGAAGATGAGGAAGATAGAGAACGCGACGGGATGACAACATCAAAAGAATGTACAGGCCTGTCTTTGAATGAAATTCTATTAAAGGCAAAGGACAGAGAGGAATGGAGAAAGTTAGTTGAAAGATCTTGTGTGGTGCCCCAACGGTCCAAAAAACTAAAGGATAGGTGAAGTTAAATGTGAGCCTGGCCTGATATTTTTGAATGGCTATCTAATTCAGTGTTTCCCAGACTTTTAACCTATGTGTACCCCTTTTTATAATGTTTATAATGCTGAGTACCTTCGCCCATCTCCCCTCCTCCCCAATGTACTTGCAACTATGAGGAGAATGAAATTGTTTGTGTCGATATGACATTTAAGGAAATATTTTAAACTCTTGAAACCAGTCTTTTATTAATTCCCACCATAATTCCGACCATCTGAGCTTTTCTTTTTGGTTGCCTGAACCAGCCAGGAAAACCAGTGACTTTGCTGAATTTAAGTCATTCAGTCATTGGTCAACATGCATGACGCGTAAGACGTATTCATCTTCTTCTTTTTTTGTTTGAAGTAACGTCTCTATTATTTAAGATAAGATAAGATAATATCTATTCCAATCAATGTATAACTCTTATCATAGCATTAACGTTCGATATGATTTTTTGTGTGCAAAATTCGATATCTCAAGATCGACTTGAGCCCACTATAAATTGGCCCCCCCCCCCCCAAAATGTTCTACAATACCAGAGAGTTAAAATACGTGGCGATTCTATACTTTTTAAAAAATCATAAGCAGAACATAATAAATAGATATTTTAAAACAATCAGCTTAGTTAATGAGGTGCAACGCGTGCCCCGTCAAAAGTCTTCCCGTACCCCTGGGGGATAGATCAGTGTTTCCCTCTTTGGGGAAGTGGGGGTGTTTCGTTAACTCTTTCTCTCCGTAACTATTTACCACATTCTGTTGGAATCAACGCTGGTATCGTCAGTTAGGAGAGAAAGAGTTAACAGACAGACCTGATGCGAATCTCAGGCCTACCGTCTATACAACTTTAAGGTTCCTTCCTTACCACAGGCAGCGAGGAATTATTTAAACGCAGTTGGCAGCGTCAGATAGAATACTTGAACATTTATCGATAAACGCAATTATCCAACACCGGAAGTGATTGTCAACCAAAAATGCTCACATTCTCATTTTCACCTGAACTCAATAATCATTAGCTCTTTGCTTTATTCTGGTGAAACCATTGTTGAAGATGGCTCTATTATGTCGTGGGTTCCATTCCTTCAAAAGTGATCTAATAATTCATGAAAAAAACATGGAATTCGCTTGTTCGGCTATTTAAACACAAAAATATTTTTTTTATAACATTTCCAAGTTGACTATCAATTTTATTGTGATGAATGTAATAAAACAGGTTTGTGAAATAGAAAGTTAGGGTTAAATGTTGTTAGTTTTACTGTGCCCAATAATTGACCATGGGTATCCTGGTCAAGAGGTTCGCAAGAGGCGTAGATGATCTTTTTTTTTAAGAGAGAGGAAGGAGGTGGACACGGCAAATGAATCAGAGCGCAGATATTAGCTTAAAGCAGTGTTTCCCAAACTGTGTTCTGCGGAACCCCAGAGTTCCGCGAGGCCTGAATAGGTGTTCCGCGAACTACTGGAATAATTAGCTAGTAGGCCATCACGTGAAATAATCTTTCTAAAAATTAAGCAGAGTGTTCCTCTAAAATTATGGCGGAGGTAGTAGTGTATGTTCAATATCACTTCCACAACCAAAGGGCCCTAATAATAAAAAAAAAAGATACCTAAATTTATCTCTATCAAAGAACAAAACTTTTAAAACAAAACGGTTAAACCCGCTTTCACAGTATTGTTACGTATTTCTGGATCTTCTGGCTAAATGTACTAGTAGACACACAAATAAAAACACTGCAAAGAACTTGACGACTCAACTTTCAGCTTTATATAACTTTAATGACTATTAACTCTAACTTTACTGTAACATGTAGCGTAGAAGACTGTACAATATCTGTCAGTTTACAGTAACTATACTTCGTTGCAATACATCTCTTCACTTCGTTGCAATTCATCTCTTCTCAACTTGCATCGAGCCGTATTCCACAGAACAGACCAACGACACACTTCCCAGTGTTGCGCCAGGTCTCCCAAAGCTGAACCAAGTCGTACTCAAGTCTACCGAATCAGAGCCGCACACGTCTTAATTCGACTGTTTCGACTGTAACGGCTCAAGTCCAGTGTAGTTCGCTGTATAGACTTTAACGACAGTAGTCCATTCCAGTTAACTCTACCCTAGTTAACTTGCATCGAGTCGTACACATCTCTCTTCTGCTGTCTCGCACAGTAGACAACAGTACCGACGACTCACTCACGACTCGCATTAACTCTCTGGCTTATATACAGTCCCTAATCGCTTGTCCAATATTGCAAAAACACTGCTAGTATCTTCTGGAATAACACGTGAGGAAACGTCACATCCTGTCTTTGTTTATACGTGTAGATTCCAGAAAACATCAGCTGCAATGTCATCTTGCCGGGGTCACAAGTTGTGACCTCTATCTGTCACTGGACATTGCTAGTACCTTTTGGAATAACACGTAAGGACACGTCACATCCTGTCTCTGTTTATACATGTACATTCCAGGGAACACCCGCTCTTGTGTTATCTCGTCGGGGTCACACGTTAACCTCTTCCTGTCACTGGTCATTTGTAACAGTATTTTATATTTGATATGAATATATTGGTTAGACGGATAAACCTATGTTTACATTCTCCTTTTTTTTTTGTTGCAATTTTTTTTTTCATTCTCCTTGTAAGAATATAACGAATGCATCATTGCGAAACAATCAGTGACACGTTCGTTTCTAAAATGTTTGACATGTTTCGGATGTTCCTTCAGAGTTGAAGATAATTTACTTCCTAATCCAAACCTCCCGCAGGACGACGGACGAGTGGCAGCGGGAAGGGTATAAACTAGGGACCATCGACAAGTCCGAATGACAGTACATAGCGCAGCCGCCCATGTAAGACTTTCCCTCGGGCTCCTTATGGGCTGAGTTCGAATCTCATCTCATTTGTTCCGCTTTTGCTTTCACATTTTTCTTATGAGCTCTACATTTTGTAAAACAACATCTTCTCTTTGAATCAATAGAACAAATTCATGCCAGAGTTTAAAATAAACAAAAACAAAAAACCTGGGTACAAAAAAAAATCGCCAAATGTGACTATCCAGTTATAAAAGCATGTACAGCATTAGGTTCTTAGGGCTTTTTTATTGAACGCAAGCTACCTCCCATCCCACTAGGTACTGATCGCCCCCTTTCATTTTATATTTGCTAAAAGATTGAATTTTAGATTAAAATTGCGTAGCCACTTCATAGACGACGGTAAAAAATATCAATAAGGAACATGTCAAGATAAAGAGTAATATAGACTAATGGATATGTAATCCCCCCCCCCTCCAAAATAATTGCCCCTACCGTCGAGTGGTTAGGGTCGGTTGGTAGGGGATCGTTAAAGGTAATCGACCCTACACACACCGCGATTAGACCGATAATACTATCACCATGCCAGCATTAAGTCAGGACGTGAAATATCAGATACATTTAAATAATCTTCAATGTATTCCTAAAATACCACCCACTGACTGATTTATGTATTTACTAAAAAAAAATCTCTTTAGCTATCAGACGGATTTGCATAAAATTTCGTACACAGGTTCCATTTACCTCTTTGGTGCTTGCTTTGAAACGGTTTTGGCATTTGCAATATGAACGCCGTAATTCTTGAAAAGCTGCAAGTTTAGTTTATTTTCGGTATGTCCCGAAAGGCCAGCTTCTATTTACAAAATAGAAATGTTTAATAAGACAAAATGGACTTCAGTATCTTTTTTTTTTTTTTTTTCAACGTTGCTACGTTGTCGAGTTGCGCACCAAAGACGTATTGATTTCATTTAGTCTTTAGAAACGTTCTAGACACGCATTCACCCAGTTAGTTCAAAGTTCCATCTAGCCCTAGTTCAGTCTGTTGTCGAGAGAAAGATCTCTGATGTGATACTTTAGCAGCTCAATCACTCTCGTTTAGAAAGGAACAACTTTTACTTGTGATCAAGCTCTGTATTTCGTCAACGACTCGGAATATAATGTATATATTAAGGAATATGATGTATATATCAAGATTAATCCATCAACAGAAAAAAAATAGTCAGACACATTTTCCCAAACTTTTTCCTTAACATTTTCACATTTTCACATCTCTTAGCATTTTCACAGTATTTAGACTCTAACTGATCTAATTGTTTTGTAAAGCATTTCTATTTACCTGATGACCGTGCAGTTTGGGCTTTATAACTACATATGAAAAACTACTTAATAATCGTTGTTTTAAATTATGCCCAACCTATATGCATACTAAATAGATTTTATCTCTTAAAAAAAATAAACATTTTCTTTGGTGTAAATGTAGTAATCAGAACGACAGAACTTATTTAACTTAGCAATAAAAATGTAATAAAAAATATTTACAAAAAAAAAATAAAATCTAAAACCATTTGCGTAAATGAGTTGAAAAGATGGTAAATTGTTATCTCCCCTACTAAAGAGCCTCCCGTGTTTGTTACTATTAATAGTAAATAGCTGCAAACGTGGTGTATTTTATGCAAAAACTGTTTGCCAAAGTTATTTAAAAAGTTAGACTTTTCTCTTTAAGAAAAGAAAAAATTGCCATTGCATCAGAACTTTCAATGGTCTAAAATATTATGATGTTGGATTTTCACTATCTTTTCTAGTTTACGGACGGACAGACATTCAACACAAAACTAATAGCGTCTAAAAAAACGTATGGACCTTTAACCCGTAAAGTGCTGAGCTGTTTTACAATGAGTGCATACACAAAGGAATTACAATACTGATGTTTAGAGGCTAAAACTACCATACGCATTTTAAGGGTTAAACGCTATATACACATTTAATTTGAATATGGATGTACGTAAAAAGCACAAGCTACAAATCTGATAAGATAACAAAACAGATTAGTTGTAATTAAATTTGTGATAGATCTAGGCCAATAACACAAAGTCTGTGCGATTAATAATATTTTACAAATTGTTTTTGTTTAGCGCTGTTTTATGCTTTTAGCTTTCTCAATGCGCTGTTATCCTATGGCTTATCTGGACCAGTTGTGAAAATGGGTGGGGGGGGGTGAAGAAAGAAAGGGATATCTGGGTGGATTTCACAGTAATTTCTTTTTAAAAGCATTTACAAAAAAAAAAGTGAAATACCTGAATTCGTAGCTCATACCTCACTCTGCTAGTGAGATACTTGTGACTAAAGAAGATTTATAGGGCGAACAATAAAAGGGATTAACTCAGCTTTATACCACCACTTCAGTCAAGTAAAATTTTGCTTCCCTTGTTTCAGATACCAAACTTACTAATTAATTACAAATAGTTTATTAACTAATTTGTTAATTTTTGCATTGCTTCTTGTTTTGTCAGGTAAAAGAAATAATCGTGTAAAATTTCAGTTTGATGCCGTGATTGGGCGTGGGAGAAATAACGGGGACAAACTTTTTACCAGACATACAGATAGACAGAGTGAGTTAACTCTTTATCTCCGTTATTATTTTTCCACGTTCTGACAGAATTGTTCATTTTTCACATGTGTATATGCTACCCTGTCAATATGTCACTAACATGTTTGTTTGTAATGAGAAAACGTAACTTTTGGTAAAGAATTATAGGAGAATGCATGCTCTTTTTATATAACACAAGTTATACTCTCTGCAACCCAAAAAATTAATCTAATTTAAAGGGGTCAAATCAACGATGGTATCGTTAATTAGGAGAGAAAGAGTTAATATAGGCTTTGTAAAAATGCACATCCTCCTGTCATACATCTCGTGTTAGTTCTTCTCCTCTTTTTAATTTCACTCAAGTATTTATTTATTTGAACTACAACAGACCGCTTCGTGATGTCTTCAGAATATATTCAGCCTACACAACCAAAGCCATCCGCCCACTTTGTCTCATGGTAACATCAGAAACACGCACATAACTCCATAACATCGTTTTTTTTTATGTTGATTTTTTCATGTCCAAATTCCATAATGACGTCAAGTTGGACAGTTGGTACAAGAGCTGTAGATGACCTGCTGGTTTCCCAGATTAGTAATTTGTCAGCAAAGAGCAGAATCATCTAGTCAGATCGTAAGAACATAATCAATTAGTCAGATCGTAAGAACAGAATCATTTAGTCAGATCGTAGGAGCAGAATCATTTAGTCAGATCGTAAGAACAGAATCATTTAGTCAGATCGTAGGAGCAGAATCAATTAGTCAGATCGTAAGAACAGAATCATTTAGTCAGATCGTAGGAGCAGAATCATTTAGTCAGATCGTAAGAACAGAATCATTTAGTCAGATCGTAGGAGCAGAATCATTTAGTCAGATCGTAAGAACAGAATCATTTAGTCAGATCGTAAGAACAGAATCATTTAGTCAGATCGTAAGAACAGAATCATTTAGTCAGATCGTAAGAACAGAATCATTTAGTCAGATCGTAAGAACAGAATCATTTAGTCAGATCCTAAGAACAGAATCATTTTGTCAGATCCTAAGAACAGAATCATTTAGTCAGATCGTAAGAACAGAATCATTTAGTCAGATCGTAAGAACAGAATCATTTAGTCAGATCCTAAGAACAGAATCATTTAGTCAGATCGTAAGAACAGAATCATTTAGTCAGATCGTAAGAACAGAATCATTTAGTCAGATCGTAAGAACAGAATCATCTAGTCAGATCGTAAGAACAGAATCATTTAGTCAGATCGTAAGAACAGAATCATTTAGTCAGATCCTAAGAACAGAATCATTTTGTCAGATCCTAAGAACAGAATCATTTAGTCAGATCGTAAGAACAGAATCATTTAGTCAGATCCTAAGAACAGAATCATCTAGTCAGATCGTAAGAACAGAATCATCTAGTCAGATCGTAAGAACAGAATCATCTAGTCAGATCGTAAGAACAGAATCATTTAGTCAGATCGTAAGAACAGAATCATTTAGTCAGATCCTAAGAACAGAATCATTTAGTCAGATCGTAAGAACAGAATCATCTAGTCAGATCGTAAGAACAGAATCATCTAGTCAGATCGTAAGAACAGAATCATTTAGTCAGATCGTAAGAACAGAATCATTTAGTCAGATCGTAAGAACAGAATCATTTAGTTAGATCGTAAGAACAGAATCATTTAGTCAGATCGTAAGAACAGAATCATTTAGTCAGATCCTAAGAACAGAATCATTTAGTCAGATCGTCCATACAGCATGATAGTACAGAACCAAGACCAATCGTTATAGAAGGAATGAACTTTGAACTGCGACGTCGCAATATGTGGGCATTTTAGACCAATAGCTCATTGACACGTCACAGATCTGAAGGCACGTCATGAGACATGGCAACGCACTATTGGACTAAACTACCCACAGGTTGCGACGTCGCAGGTCAGTGTCTCAGCCGAACCCTAGATTAGCCCTGTTTTATGTCATCGAAAGCACGTCTGGCATGTCCTGTCTGACAGAAATTCCTTTTTATTTTCATCTATACATGTTAGAAAATACTTCCAGGTTCATAAGTTTCACTAATAAATCCCTGCTCCCAGACACTGTCGTGTCGCTACCAGGCAAAGAGTCGTGTATTCACATCATTGATGTTCAAGTGCTTGTGTAAAATATTGGCCACTGCAGACATGTGCCTGACTTCTCTATACCTTCAATTACTCAGGAGATGTTAGAGTATCTTGTTCGGGTGTACTAACGATAGGCAAGGACATATACGAAACATAAATACAAGTGGAAAAGATTTCAATCAAGACTGTTCAACAATTCAACTGAAGTTTTATACATAATGGGTCTCTGTCGCTAATAGATTTCGTCGCCTTTAAGTCCCAAAGCTTTAAAAAAACCTTAAACGTCACTAAGTGTCTCGTTTCGAGCTCGTCCACTATAGTGCGTCGCTAATCTTAATAACTACATGTCACTGTAACATGCTGAATGTGTAATGCTGTAGAATGCGGGGGCTCGTGTGTCCACTTAGCACGTAACAAACATGAATAACAAACACAGTTGAATGTAAATTAGTGAAATTAGAAAAGTCTTTAAAAAAAAGCAAAACATTTGATAGGTAATTAGAAACACCTGTTCTTATTTATTTATCACTTTTAAGTAGACAACCAAAATACTAATTAAAAAAAAACAAACATCATTATAAATAGCAAAGCTTATACAAGAAAAACGGCTCAAGTTCTGTCATATCTCTCAATAATGCAAGATTTAATTCCCGTTTTCTCTATTCTTTTACATTACCAATAATTTAATTAATTTTTAATTGACTCACGTGTTGTCATCTAGAAAAAGAATAAGTGTGCAAAGTTTAACTTGATTGAGAATGGAAAGTGGCAGTAATAACTTGTAAAAAAATATCCTGCCCGACAGACAGACAAACGGACAGACAGGCAGAATGGCGGAGATTGGGGGGGGGGGGGTTCAAGGTTCGAACCTTTGACAAACGAGACGACAGCACAGCGCATAGTACATGACCATAGTTAGGAGGTACATGCATTGAAATATATTTTGACAAGTCTCCCATCAACTCACTCTGTCTGTCTGTTTCAAAAAGATACGGCTAAATTTTGTCGTTTTTTGTGTCTCTCCTTCAGACTCATTATCGTATGAAGCTGATGATTTAAACCTTTATTTTTTTTTAACCTAACAGTACAAATATGAATCAATTAACCAATTAGTCCATAAATGGTAATTAATTAATTATGTATTTGATATTAAAAAGGGAAATAGGTTCTACATTATTGAGGTATATAGTTGTAAGTGCGGAGTTCTTCCCCTTGGGTAATTTATTTAAAGAATTTTTAAAAATATATTTCGCTTGTTCGATCCCTAACCCCCCTCCCCCCCTTATCATAGTCTAGACGTTACGTGGAAGGACACGGAGGACTCAATTCAAAAACTCAAGTAAAAATGTAGCTGAAATTTCGCGCAACAGCAGAATGGCTAGAGAGTTTATTTGATAAGAGCGTCGCGTTAACAATGCGAATGTTTTTATTTTTCAAAGTCAAACTAAATATGGGTGTTTAGTTCACTATATTATTTGAATATAACGTATAACTTTTTTTTTTTATAATAGCCGTTATTAATATGCTCATTCAATAATAGTGTCTGATACTGTGCCGCTATTGTATCAACACCAGGAACATTAAACACTGTCTATTAAACCTTGTTTTAAAAATACGCATAACTATTCGCATACAATATAAATTCTTCCATTTTATAAAGTAAAGTAAATGTTCTTCTTAAATGTTTAATACAAAGCTTTTAAGTTAGTATAATAGATGATTTTAATAACTTCATTTTGACTAACATCACAACTGTAATCGTTAATGTTGCTAAAGTATACGAGATAACAATTTCCTTTTCTTGATATTGCCTCCCTTTGTTTTGTTTATTGTTTAAAAAATGGTGTATTTGATAAAAAAACAACCAAAAAAAAAAACTGATTACACATTTAATTTTAAAAAACAAAACAGATCAATTTAAGTCTATAAAATTCGCAATTAAACCTAAATTTTGTAAGTTGGAAAATGTAATCGTGCTTTTTTAATCTTTTTCTTCATTTAAGATTTAAACTTGTAAGACAGACGGACGTACAAAGAGACAGACTTAAAACAAACTCGTGTAGCTCTCCCCTTTCGGGCGGCTTCTTCAAAATTCAGTCGCTTATCTCTGGGGAAAAAAATCCAAATAAATACGTGATTTATCTTAATCCAGCTGTATTTAGGCTCATCCTTGTTAAGAGTTTTTTTCCCTAATATAAAAGTCAATTTGTGTGACCCTGGCATTCGGTGTTGATACAAGCGTTAAAAAGAAAGGATTTGTCTACGAGTCTTTTAAATCTCTATATATCTTTTATTTCGCGTGAAGGTAAGACAAACAGGAATGCTATAAAATAGAAAACATTAATTCTTAATTAGGCAGCAGTAAAAGTGCCTTTGGTGAATTCCGAGCTATAAAGTCTGAATTAACGTGTTATGAAGTCTGCACAGAATTAGGACAACGATTAGATTTCTAAATCGAGTGGGCACTTTACCTCACTATAGGTGATGTTAATACGATCAACGGAGAAAAAGGATTGCCCCATTTTATTCGCTTAATGATTTTCAGTTAGTCCTATTAGTCCAATTCCTGGTCTTCACTAAAGTTACTTGCTAAAACGGCCTGGTTGAGTAGATCCAGGATTTTGGACGTTGGCGTTTATGTGTCGCCTTCGTGTTTTGGGTGGAATGTTGAAGTTTTGTGAGACTGTTTGAACTGACATCCCACCAGCGATAGCTGCTAAAGCTTCTGCTAGGTTTTTGTTGTCCTTATGAGCCCCTTTGCATTTTTCTCGGGTAATTTTTTATCATTCTCTGAAATGAAAAAAACAATTAAAATGTGCACATTTTAAACTTTAAAAGCTTGTAGATCTATCAAATCTACATCGATCTCAAAAGATAAAGATGTATAATAATAATTTCTTAATAATAATAATAATAATAATCTTTATTATCTGTAAGGAAATTTGTCTTACTATTTGTGCATTACACCAAAAAAAAAAACATTATAAATATAAGAAACCAAAGTGTACATTCACACCAGACTCACTCATAATTTACATGTGACAAAAGTTTATACCAGATTGTTCTTATTTAATGATTTGATTGCCAGGGGAACAAAAGAGTGTTTGTGTCTGTTTGTCTTTGCTATCGGTGTCTTGTATCTCTTTTGTGATGGTAAAATCACAAAATCCTGACACAAAGGGTGATTCTTTATTTCGAGGATCTTGTTAGCTTTTTTATAGATGTTTGTCTCAAACAACTGCCCAAATGGGGTTTGTTTTTTGCCAATGATTTTGCCAGCATCATTTAGGATTCTATAAAGTTTATTCCTATTTTTAATGCTCAGATTGCCATACCAGGCAGTGATATTGAAAATTAAAATATTGCAGATGTGAGCGTGATAAAACATAGCCAAGGCCTTTTCGCTAACATTAAACGAGGACAGTTTTCTTAGTAATCGTAATCTTTGCTGCCCTTTTTTGCTGATATAATCAGTATTTGCGGTAAAATTTAGTTTATTGTCTAGGATAGTACCAAGGTTTGCACAATTTCAATAGTCTCTCCAGCTACAGAAACAATATCATTTTCCTTCTTTCTCCCTACGAAAATCGATTATCATTTCTTTGTTTTTTTTTAGATTTAATTTACATTTAAACGTAGCAACCAACAGTCCAAACATCCTGCTGGACGACGGGGGATTGGAGCGGGTAAGTTTGAACCCGGGATTATCGATAAGTCCAAACAACATTCCAGCGTGCAAACCGCACGACAGACCAGCCATCCATATAGCTAAACAAAATGTTTAGATTTCTAAATTGATAAATGTTCTATTCTACCGTAGATCTAAATCTAACTGTAGACACATATTGACAAGTAGATCTATAATTTTCTATATAAAATATAGTCTATTTTTATTTTTTTTTACAAGATTTCAGGAGGATCTATAATAATAACAGATTTAGGCTTTAGGCGTATATAGAGTTAAGTGATAAAACGTATGTAAAGACATAAGTGCTTTAAAGACCGGGTGGGCATAGGGTGAGTGAACCTGGAAACGGATCTCGAAAACGGCTCTAACTATTTCTACCGAAATTTTATAGCTGTTGTATATCGTTGAGAAAAGAATTACTAGCTCGTTGGCCACACTGGGAAAACTCTAATTCGACCATTATAATTTTTCAAATAAAAAATGAAAAAAAAAATAATTTGGCTTGAGAACGAGAAAATATCTATCTTGAACGTCTTCGGGAATTTCCACATATGGTTATTATTCATGATTAAAGAGTTTAATAACTTAATGTTCAAGAACATTTTTCGCATCCGCCACTTCTAAGTCAAAATCATAGACTATACTAAAGGCCTATCATTAAAGAAGTTTATAAATTCTAGCAGATTTGTACATTCGCTAAATCAGGATTATTTTTCCTCGTGAGGGGATGTTGGGGGGGGGGGAGGATATGTTCCAATTTTTCGTTCAAACTAACATTCATTAGTGATTCACAGAAACTTAATATCTCTATAAGTTGGAGGAACTGTCTTTGTTAAAAAAAATAATAAATAAAAATATTTTTTTTTAGTTCTCCTTGTTAGATTTTTAAAAATGCTTTTTATATTTCAATACATCACAAATTTTCGTAAAACCGAACATAAGAATCGCTTCAAAATCCCTAGAGTTTAATATCATGAACAATGACCCCCACCTGGCAAGGAGACCTCGTGAAATAAAGGTTCGATATATGGGGCTGTAAATCAGGTCAAAAGATTCTTTTTTTTCTTTGTTCTGTTGCCGAACAGATGGTAGAGAAGAAACTAATACCCCCCCCCCGGCACGGAAGGGGGAAGGGGGGGGGCTTGACCAAAAAAAAATGGGGGTGTTAAGAGAATACATGGTGGTGATAACATTGTTTGACTCGAGACATTAGCAAACACTTCCGAACGTTTCCAGGCCAGTTCTACAACATCAGCCTGCTAAAGCTTCTGCTAGGTTTTTGTTGTCCTTATGAGCCCCTTTGCATTTTTCTCGGGTAATTTTTTATCATTCTCTGAAATGAAAAAAACAATTAAAATGTGCACATTTTAAACTTTAAAAGCTTGTAGATCTATCAAATCTACATCGATCTCAAAAGATAAAGATGTATAATAATAATTTCTTAATAATAATAATAATAATAATAATAATCTTTATTATCTGTAAGGAAATTTGTCTTACTATTTGTGCATTACACCAAAAAAAAAAAAAACATTATAAATATAAGAAACCAAAGTGTACATTCACACCAGACTCACTCATAATTTACATGTGACAAAAGTTTATACCAGATTGTTCTTATTTAATGATTTGATTGCCAGGGGAACAAAAGAGTGTTTGTGTCTGTTTGTCTTTGCTATCGGTGTCTTGTATCTCTTTTGTGATGGTAAAATCACAAAATCCTGACACAAAGGGTGATTCTTTATTTCGAGGATCTTGTTAGCTTTTTTATAGATGTTTGTCTCAAACAACTGCCCAAATGGGGTTTGTTTTTTGCCAATGATTTTGCCAGCATCATTTAGGATTCTATAAAGTTTATTCCTATTTTTAATGCTCAGATTGCCATACCAGGCAGTGATATTGAAAATTAAAATATTGCAGATGTGAGCGTGATAAAACATAGCCAAGGCCTTTTCGCTAACATTAAACGAGGACAGTTTTCTTAGTAATCGTAATCTTTGCTGCCCTTTTTTGCTGATATAATCAGTATTTGCGGTAAAATTTAGTTTATTGTCTAGGATAGTACCAAGGTTTGCACAATTTCAATAGTCTCTCCAGCTACAGAAACAATATCATTTTCCTTCTTTCTCCCTACGAAAATCGATTATCATTTCTTTGTTTTTTTTTAGATTTAATTTACATTTAAACGTAGCAACCAACAGTCCAAACATCCTGCTGGACGACGGGGGATTGGAGCGGGTAAGTTTGAACCCGGGATTATCGATAAGTCCAAACAACATTCCAGCGTGCAAACCGCACGACAGTCCAGCCATCCATATAGCTAAACAAAATGTTTAGATTTCTAAATTGATAAATGTTCTATTCTACCGTAGATCTAAATCTAACTGTAGACACATATTGACAAGTAGATCTATAATTTTCTATATAAAATATAGTCTAGTCTTTTTTTTTTTTTACAAGATTTCAGGAGGATCTATAATAATAACAGATTTAGGCTTTAGGCGTATATAGAGTTAAGTGATAAAACGTATGTAAAGACATAAGTGCTTTAAAGACCGGGTGGGCATAGGGTGAGTGAACCTGGAAACGGATCTCGAAAACGGCTCTAACTATTTCTACCGAAATTTTATAGCTGTTGTATATCGTTGAGAAAAGAATTACTAGCTCGTTGGCCACACTGGGAAAACTCTAATTCGACCATTATAATTTTTCAAATAAAAAATGAAAAAAAAAAATAATTTGGCTTGAGAACGAGAAAATATCTATCTTGAACGTCTTCGGGAATTTCCACATATGGTTATTATTCATGATTAAAGAGTTTAATAACTTAATGTTCAAGAACATTTTTCGCATCCGCCACTTCTAAGTCAAAATCATAGACTATACTAAAGGCCTATCATTAAAGAAGTTTATAAATTCTAGCAGATTTGTACATTCGCTAAATCAGGATTATTTTTCCTCGTGAGGGGATGTTGGGGGGGGGGGGAGGATATGTTCCAATTTTTCGTTCAAACTAACATTCATTAGTGATTCACAGAAACTTAATATCTCTATAAGTTGGAGGAACTGTCTTTGTTAAAAAAAATAATAAATAAAAATATTTTTTTTTAGTTCTCCTTGTTAGATTTTTAAAAATGCTTTTTATATTTCAATACATCACAAATTTTCGTAAAACCGAACATAAGAATCGCTTCAAAATCCCTAGAGTTTAATATCATGAACAATGACCCCCACCTGGCAAGGAGACCTCGTGAAATAAAGGTTCGATATATGGGGCTGTAAATCAGGTCAAAAGATTCTTTTTTTTTCTTTGTTCTGTTGCCGAACAGATGGTAGAGAAGAAACTAATACCCCCCCCCCCCCGGCACGGAAGGGGGAAGGGGGGGGGCTTGACCAAAAAAAAATGGGGGTGTTAAGAGAATACATGGTGGTGATAACATTGTTTGACTCGAGACATTAGCAAACACTTCCGAACGTTTCCAGGCCAGTTCTACAACATCAGCCTGGAAAGCTCATAAACGGCGTCGTAAATTTAGACATCAGAAGTGCCGTGGCTGATTTGTAAAGCGCTTGGCTTCCAAACTAGTGGTCCGGTGTTCGTATCCTGGTGAGGACTGGGATTTTTTTTTTTTTATTTCGGGATCTTTATGGCGCCTCTGAGTCCACCCAACTCTAATGGTTGCCTGACGTTAGTTTGGGAAAAGTAAAGGCTGTTGGTTGTAGAGCTTGTCACAGAACACATTCGTAAACAGTGGGCTGCAGAAACAGATGAGCTTTTACATTATACTTCCTATATTTCAGCAGGTCTGAAAAAGAAACTTTACTTTTTAATTTAGACATCAGTGACTGATGTATTCTGAAATCATACAAAAAATTGAACAGGTAGACGCTGTTTCCTGTTGCATGACACAGCTTGCTCTTTTGCACCGGAAACTATAATATCGTAACATTGTAACATTGTAGTAGAAGTGAGACGAAGGAATGAAACATAATTGCACAAAATAGGCACACTAATGTTAAACTGATATCCACTAAATATTTTGTGTAGCAGACTTCCCAAATGCAGTCATACGTATTTATGTATTTCAGAGTATCAGTATCTAATTCCGTAATTAAACGTGTCATAAACTCATGACGAGAGGGGAACAAGTCACTTCTCCATTATCAGCTTTCTGTCGCTATAAATATAGTTTTGCGTTCACCTTATCTTGAACGTGAGGCAACGATAACTTGGGACAATTTACTTTTTAAACCAGTCCATTGATTTAGAAAGCCTTTTCCAGCCCTGCAAACAATTTTAGAACTAGCGTGCGCTTCTTTAGCATATTAAAAAATTTCATTCAATTTGAAGTCTACTTACAAATATTTGATTTAGAATTGGTCTCTTAGCCAACAAACAGCGTTATGAAAAAAAGACCTGGGCATGATTACTTTACATACTTGAGCTGGCATCTTGTGTGTCGACAAGGTGCTTCTGTGTGTGCGATAATGTGTGGGTAGGACCTTTGGGGCAACATTTTACATTCTTGCAACGCGTCCTTGATTAATTCCGACCATAATTTTTTTTGGCTCAATCTATTCTCTTTCGCACGTGCATCCATAACACTAAACATATCGTCTGCTGATGTGGGACTTGATAAATGCTAGAAAAATAAAAATTCGTCACGAATTTCATGATTTTTTAATTATATTTTTTCTTCGCATCTTGCAAACGTTATAAATATAAGAAATTCGCAATTTCAATGGACTCATCGACTTGCAACGGCTTTGAGAGATATCAGATAAAGATTTATCTATGTACTGATTATAGTTTGTTTTTTTGAATGGCAATTTTAGTTGAATATTTTTTATGCTGTCGTTTTATTTTTAAAAAAAATGTAATCGGTACGAGATAACCTTTTTTGGTTTTTATTAATTTTGCAAAATTAATATAATTAGTAGTGTCCCTTGAATCGCACTGCGTAGGGAATTATGTGCACTTTTTTTAAAATTATTATTTTAATTACAGCTAGACAAAGGATGCAAATCTGGACATGTGCTTCACTGGCTCGAAGTTCATACCGAATGGCCACACAAGTAAGTAGTTCCAAATGAATTAGATTAATTAAAATTGTAAAAAAAAAAACGAAAAAAAAAAAAACTGAACAGTACAATTCATGCTGACCAGACGTCTGTCTAGCTGTGCGGGTATATCTCCAGAGGTAGAGATGAACAACTCCCACCCCTTTTATTTGTTTAGTCCATCACATGCAGGTGACCACAAGTTAATTACGATGGACTTAGGTTTAATGTAGCGTACTGACACTCTCTAGAGGTCACACCATTCGAGGGAACTGAGTTTTTTTACTAGTAGTTAATCTTTATTAGGGGGGCTGGACTACAAGGTATATTTCCAGATGAGCAACTCCCTCCCCCTTTTATTTGTTTAGTTCATCACATTGAGTTCATTGATTGACAGGTGACCCCAAGTCAGATACGATGGACCTAAGCACTCTCTAGAGGTCACACGAGGGAACTATGTTTGTTTACTTAGTAGTTAATCTTAATTGGGGGGGGGGCACTGGACTTCAAGCCAAACATCTACACGGGTATCCGGACAAAGAGTTTGCTTATTTGAAGAAAAACCTTAATCACGTGGTTGGGCAAGAGGCCACACCTTTTCAAGTGTGCCGAGTTACTTGAACATACATCTCAATTAGTAAGCTGGACTAAAGATCACACACACCTAAACGAGTGACCTTTAGCTACACAGAACACAACCCGCGAGATTATATAGACCAGTAAGCCAGTAACTATTTATTTTGTAGAAGACACGACCAGGGCTATCTTTAAATGGAGAGCTAAACACCCCCTACTCTTTATTTTATTTCTTTGGTCCTGGACACCCAATTTATTGATAGACATTGACCATTTTTAAGTCAGAATGAAAAAACACAACGTGCTAACAAAGGATATTACATTGTCAATAAATATTACGGTTAAATACAGTTTCTAATGTGTTAACTTGAATATTACTCCTGCAGTTAAGTGTCTTGATTTGATAATAATATTCTTAATAATTTGTGACAGTCAATTAACCCCTTGTTATTACTTTTTTTTTATACTTAAGATGCGTACTTAGCCACTGCGTATCAGGCTAGGACGACTTTTACACACCTGACATCCATAGGCTTACTATCGTTCCCTTTTGTAACAGTTACTGAAACCACGAATAAAATAATTAATAAGTAATAATTAAGGAAGATGTTTCTAACATACGTTCTTTGCATTTAATGTTTCTTACATACGTTCTTTGCACAATAAAATAAAACAAAGATGTGCATGTTTGCGTGTGTGTATTTTTTTGCCTTGTATTAAAATCTTTAGAAAGAAAGCTATATTCATTGTTTAATTCTTTTAACTTAATAAATAACGGAAAACCTTACAGTAAATTCTAAAATCGCATAAAATAAATTGAATAATAGTACCGCAGTTAGATCTAGCAAACAAAGAACCAATATGCTGGAGCGTAAAAAAACAACAACCCTTGACCTCTAACTAATGGACGGGTATAATTTATCTATATGCTTGAATGACCATGCCAATGTGTTATCTTTTCTGACTGACACCCAAATCTATTGCGTGCGTATGCTCAAGGAAAAAACAATGCTTGATGGTTAACACAAACAACTATACACACTACTCTAGGACTACATGTGTAGACTCACTAGGTATATCTGACCAGGTTGTTGCTCTGAAATGCATGAACACATACATCCGACCACTATATAAGGCAGATTGCACTTTACTTATGAGAGACTAACTTTAGTAACTAGTTAAATATATACTAACATTATTTACATTGACCTTCCTACACACATCCTCTAAAGTTGGTGACATCGTACATACACACAGACACAGTAAAGTTTTACAGATTTTCAGAAATACTGTTAAATCAATCAGTAACAGAGTTTAAAACAATAAGGTATATAAAAGGGAAAAAAATAAAACCAACCAATATAGGTATGTTATTTAACAGTTTCGTAAAATGTTCAGCAACACAAGCTATTAACAAGACACTTAGGTATCCGGCTCCGGCTCGGCCCCGGCCGAATATTAAATTTTACTATCCGGTCATATCCGGCCGGATATAAAAAGTACTATCCGGTGCACCACTAATATATTTATATATAGATATATATATATATATATATATATATATTGCTTTTTCTTTTGAGTTCTCAATGTGACAGACGGAAGGACGGGCGGATAAAATGATAAAAAGACCACACACAACTATTAGCGGCATTTCTTATTTCGGGGACCGTTAAGAAACCCATGTAGTTAAGGAGACGAAATGCTAAAGGAGTGGAGGGGTAGAATGAATGTGTTTCTCATGCCTACCTGTCTGTAAACACCATAGCGTATAAGCCTTATCCTTTCAGTGCTCACTTCCTGGTCCGAACACATAGAAGTTTTCTTTAACTGTGTAAGTTATTTGTGCAAATGACCTTTATGAAAAAATTGTAAGGGTGTTATTTCCTGAGATTGAAAATAAAATTAATCATGACATAAAATGTCTTAATCAGTACGAGAACGTTGGCGAGGTTTAATAAATAATAGTGCACCAAAAAACACACCTACACATTGCAGACCCACACATTACAAATCCAAACATAACACACTAAAACATTGTATATTCCACTATTTAATAGATTAAATTAAGTTGCCATATATTGCGTAACCACACATGACATGACCACACATGACATGAGCACACATTACATGACCAAACATTACATAACCACACATTACATGATCACATATTACATAAACACGTATTACATGACTACATATTACATGACCACATATATAACATAAATAACGAAGCATCTATTAACCATTCATTACACAACCACACATCTCGTAAACAGAAATTACATATATAACATATACAGACGACATGACCGTACATTATATAAAAATGCATCTTATAATCATTCCAAAGACATCCATATTACATAACTACACATTACAAAAAGAAGCATCTACTAACGACACATTACATAACCACACACTACTTAACCGTATATCACAAAATCACATATGACATCAACACACACACATCACTTAACCAGCCATCAGATAACTTAACCACACATAACATAACGACACGAAGCATAACCATACATTACATAACCACAAACAACTTAAGCACACATCACCTAACCACACACAACTTAATCACATATCAAATAATAACATTTCGCATAACCAAACATCACTTAACCACACATTAATTTACCACACATAACATAACGACACATTACATAACCACATATCACATAATCATACAATACACAACCTAGCCACACATTACATAATCACGCATTGGATACAAAAAGTGCTCTTTTTAAAAGCAACTTTTAACAAATTTAACACTTTCGAAGTTAACAGTTCAAAATACCATTTTTCATACACAAAAAAATAAATAAATCCTCTTTTTACATTCAGTCTTTTAACAATGATGAAGAAAAGCAACAAAAATATTTTTAAAAAAGTATAATATCTTCTTCACATAACTTTTAATTAGCCTTGTAATGGGGTCTGAAAATTAATGGCAATTGCAACTTATAGAGCAAAACGTCGAAATTCATTAAATATTCTTTGTTTCTTATAGGACGATTTTTTGCATAGATGTAGATTAGAAAAAAGAAAAAGAGGTTTATTGCGTCTTCAAAGCTTATGTTCACTAGCAGACGATGTGTAAAATTGTTGGCCTCCTTCATTCGTAGAACGACTCTGGTTCATCTCAGATACTTTTTCATGTGACTGTGGAGCTCTATTTTTGGAGAGACATTATTTAATTATTCTTTACTTTATTAAACTTAACAAACGAAATTGAAATTTATTTATTTCAAAAAAATAAAACGGTCAAAGTAGAATTTTCCCCGTGTGGCCTACGAGCTTCTACCCTTTTTTTTTTCTCAGCGATATACATCAACTTTAAAAATTTCTTGGAAAATCATTAGTGCTCTTTTGAGATCCGTGACTAACTCCTCATACACAGAAGGTTCCACAATCAATGAAATGTGACCTGAATGGAGATATTGTAAAAATGCTGTTAAATGAAAAAAAAAATAGTCTAGGTTGAATAAAAAAATGCAAAAGCAATAAAATCGGATAGAAAGAAACAGAAAGGAACATTTTTTTTACGTTGCTCTATTCCCTCCCCTCCCCACCCATTTTCCCTGTAGACTGCATAATTAGTATGCCGAGAGTCTTTGGATCTAGACTTAGAAAACAATGCGTAAAATGTTTCTGAACATTAATTTATTATTAAATATTAAACTCTTGAATAAATGGGACACACATGCCGAAATACCCGAGAGACGTATAATATGTTCAAGATAAATATTTTTTTAGTCCTAATTCAGCAAGATCTTAGGTTTTGACCAGGAAGTGTCATACACCCATTCAGAACGTGCGACTAGAGGTATTGTAAAAAAATGTTAGCTCGAAGCATATGAACTGATTCCCTTCGAAACAAATAATGGTGTCTGAAAGAGTATGAACGGGATACGGAAGATCGGGGCCAAGCACTTAAAATAATCAAGAGACAAACTACTTTGTGCATTTTAAAAGTTGCTGATGTTCTAGCCCTAAAGAAGATCTTTAAGACTTGCCCTAACCTGTGGGGAGGGTATTAGTCGAGCGGAAAAGCCCTTGGTTACCAAACCGAGAGATCTCGGGTTTGAATCCATTTTATGACTATGTGTTACAATGAAATTGGGCGGGCGAGAGACTCTAACTGCAATATCCCATTTTAACTCCGTTTACTTAAATTTTAAAGTATATCGGAAAATTTTCGCTAAAGGGAGTAGAGAATATAATTTCTCTTTGTAAATCAAAACAGTTTTATTTCTCACGTATAAATCACGAAACTAATGATCACACATTATGATTAAGATTTCAATTACAAATTCACAAAAGTAAACTTAATTTTGTTTAATCAAAAATAGCGAAAATAACATAAATTTTTTTTTCTAATTAACTCCCTTTAAATGTTTACTATTATGTGTAGAATCTCGCGTCTTTGAAAAGCCAATGTATAAAAAATGCTTCCTGTTTACACTTCTCTTGAGACCTTATCGCGTTCACATTATGACAGTGGGATATTGAATGCAGCATTTTTTTTCTGGATGCCACTGGCTGTCTTTCTGTTTTGACGACAATGCCGTTTATCTTTCATAACCAATCGCTAATTTCTTCCCACCGTCACCATAGAAACATACAAACAAACACTCCATAACACTGTTTATCGATTTAAGTATTGGCAACATGACACCCTAAGTAACTGTCAACCAGAGCAACAGATGTCAGCATCTTACCAATGAAACTTAACTTTCTATCCGAACTCTTTTGGATGACGTCAATTGAAAGATTGAACCCGGGATCATCAAAATGGCAGTCCGATAAGTGTGTAACATGACCAGCCAGTCGTTCTGTATTGATCGTCTCTAGTTTTCAAAAGCAACCTAAATATTACCAATTAAATTCAAGGTATTACTTTAGATTTGATAATTTCGGCACTTTTTTTTCTTTGAAGTATAGGTACCATGTGTTAGTAATGCTGTTATTAGGCTGTACAGTGCTGGTACATTACAGCTATGACGTGAGGTACTTACTATCACTGCGCCTAGAGAAGGAATATGAAGGAGGTATACAGAATGATACTCTCAGAACTAGTCAGCTTACCTTAGCTCCAAACACAACCAGGTAATTGTAATGAATGCGATTAATTTTACCAGTAGCCATAGGCGTGGCCCAGTGGATGAGTGGTTAAAACTTGACTTCCGAACCTGGGGTCTTGGGGGTTCAAATCTCGGTGAAGACTAGCATTTTGAATTTCGGGATCTTTAGGGCACTCTGAGCCCACCCAACTCTAATGGGTACCTGACTTTAGTCGGGGAAAGTAAAGGCGGTTGGTCGTTGTGCTGGCCACATGACATCTTGCTCGTTAACTGTTGGCTATAGAAACATGGACATGTTCGCCGGATGGAGGACAAACGCATCCCGAAAGTCATCCTCTACGGTCAACTCGCGACTGGCTCAAGAAAAACTGGTCGCCCCTACCTCCGTTACATAGATGTAATAAAACGTGACCTCAAATCAGTGAACATCAATACTGACAATTGGGAAGACATAGATCTAGACCGCAACAGATGGAGAGAGACAGTGACCAAGAAAGCTATGGACAGTGAAAGTACATGGGTCTCAGCTCAGGAAGAAAAACGTACAATCCGAAAAACGGCCAGCTCCTCTACCACCGAAGTAAAAGCCACCTTAATCTGCGCTACCTGTGGACGGGAGTGTCTCTCCAAAATAGGGCTCCACAGCTACATGAGGAAATGTGCTCTGAGATGAACCATAGTCGTTCTACGACTGAAGGAGGCCAATGAATGATGATAGAGACAGATGACCTTAACATCATCTGCCCTATAGATCGCAAGGTCTGAAAGGGGAACTGACTGATTTTTTGTGCGCTTTGATTTTGTTTATTTTAGTTGAGATTTTTTTGTTAAACTATCACTTCCCTTGCGCAGTCAGGAGGAATTTTAAGTTTAAATTCCTCTCCAAAAGGGGTTTGACATTAAAACTCCCCTCTTCTATAATCCACAAAATAATGCAAACAACAGTCACCAAATTCCATGGGGGATTTTGAGTTTACACCCACATCAAATTTTTTTTTTACGATAAAACCTCCTATTCAATATTATTCCGAAGCAAACTACAGTCACCAAATTTTATGAACGTAGCTGAAGAGTCTTTGAGTTTGTTTTAAAAAAAACAACAAAAACTCCAGAGATTTTAGTTTAAAACCCCCAACAGATCTTTTTGTCGAAAAAGAATTCATTTTTTGATATGTAATCTACATTCAGCAAATTCCTTAAGCGTAGCCAAGGTGGGGGGGGGGGGGATGTATAGATTTCTACCAATCGCTGGGCTCCATTAATAAAGTGCAGTAAATAGTAGATTTTGTTTTTTGAACTACAATTTTTTTAATTTGCAGTATAATGCACTGTAGATACCTCAGAATATGCAATTGTTTTTGTTTTAAATACCGAAAAAAGTGCATAACGCCTGAGCTCCCCCCCCCCCCACCGGAAGCGCTCCCCAGACTTGGTGTCGGAAGTCTTTATACTAACTCCAGGAAGAACCTATTCTAGGCTACACTATACATCTTCCAAAAGAATGAAGTGTTGTAATGTAATTAAGATTAATAACGTAAACACATTAACACACACACACACACACAAACCCCCTTCCCCGAAATTGGAAAATAATCCTGGCTACGCCCATGCCAGTAGCCCTTATTCTATTTACGTGATTGTAACTCGTATAAGATCGTGTTAGAAATGTGTGTTCGTATGTGTAAATGTGTATATATTTTGTTAACACGTTTTGTGTAAGCCCTCAATGTGTGTGTGTGTGTTTGTATGTTTGTTTGTGAAGGGACGTAACTCCAAAATAATTCTAATATTTAATTTCTCCATCACTGCTGACAAAACGTATCTGCTGCTGGGAGAATCCAAAATTAGAATTGCTGTCACGGAATCGAAAATATTATTCTTTAAAAATGTTACCAAATGAATCTAGCAGAAGAGGCGTACTGAGCAAAGCGTATATTATTGGCGCCACCACCCCAACCCCATTTTCCATGAACATCACATAGAGATAAAGGCTGCGTGTGACCCCCCCCCCCCCTCTTTTTATCGTTGCTGTTGTTGTTGTTATTAAAATAGGTATTTGTAAGTAATTTGAATGTAGGAGGCGCGGTGGATGAGCGGTAAAGCGATTGGCTTCCAAACCGAGGTCCCGAGTCCGAATCCTGATGAAGACTGGGATTTTTAGTTTCGCGATCTTTAGGACGTCTCTGAGCTCTAATTGAGTCTCTGACACTAGTTTCGGAAAAGTAATGGCGGTTGGTCGTTGTGCTGGCCACATGACACTCTCGTTAACCGTGGGCTGTGAAAACAGATGACCTTTACACAATCTTCTCCATAGATCGCAAGGTCTGAAAGGGAGATTTTTTATTTGTATTTAGTAGTTATTAATTAATTTTGTTTTACAAATACAAACACGGAGATGCAGTATTGAAAAAAAAAAATGACGATAATTGTGCCGTTCTTTCCCTTATATAAACTTTAAATTTTTATAAAAAAATATTGTTTACGTTTTATGTTTGTCTACTTATATTTTCAGTCCCCTAATGTCAGCCCCAGGCGAGGAGGTGCTGACTCCATCTGGGCCAATGTTTCAACGCATCAACCAGAACGACGCCTGGGTTTACTCCGCCTTCTTTGACACATACAAAGACAAGAATCTGATCCGTGTTTTTGGAATGCAACCTCACGCGTTACAGAATTCAGTCTTTTGTCATCTGGGTTTTAAGCACGAGAATTACACGATGGAAGGGAAGAGGACGCTGTTACTAGATACTCATGGCTACAGGTTTTGAGAATATGTCAGCTAGATGTTTTAGTTAAAAATTAAATGTCACTGTATGATTCTGTATGGCACTAAAGTCTAATTTAAAGGTTACCAACTTTCCGTTTCAATTCTTTAAGACAGGCTTCAATAGGAATCGTTCTTCTATACAGCAGAATCAAGGGCGGCCATGGGGCGGGGGGAGGGGGGGGCGAGTAGGACAACTTATCCAGTCACCGCGCTAGGGGGACCCGCGATAAAGAGAATCTTTTATCACCTTAAGCCGATCGCACAAATATTCGTGGCCCTGATAAGAAAAACAACCTCCCAGGGTCCGGATTAGTGCTAAGGCCGTTTCTGGTAGTATGCCGTCCCTCAAGGGGGCTGTGACAGAAATGGCGTGTCCCGCAAGGTTAGTCAGGTAGATCAAAGGAAAATGACGGGGGCCCCGGTGTCTTTAGTCCGCGAGTCCGGAGTGTCCGTACCACCGGAAGTGAACGCAAATATAAACTTCGAGCTTAACCCCCGAGTCTCACCCCCCGTCAGACAGAGGTGTGTATGCGAGGTGTGTACACTGTTCATTCAGGCTGGTAGAAGGGAGCTCTTGTTCACTTTTGCTGGCCTTAGGGTTCCAAGTGCTTTTGCACAGCTCTACATGACAATTTCTAATGCTAGTATGCTGCATAAAGTATATTTGTCATCTTCGTCTAGATCAGTGGTTCTCAAAATGTTTTTGACTCGTATACTTCTTGCCACTTTTTTAAATATTTTTTTCTATAGTTTTCAGTAGACCCCCTGCTTCGCTAATTAGGGCATTTTTTGAAGATTCATTAACCTTAATTTTTTCCCACTGATTTCTATGTCATATTTATTTATGTAATAAAATTCTAATAAAAACGAAGAAAAAAATAAAATGTAATATGTAGTACATTAATTGACCAAACAAATTACAATATCACCTATTAATTGGTTACTTTGATAATAAAATTTCAAAATTGGGATTCAATTTAGAAAAGTTTGAAATAAAAACTTCTCGTTTAGTGATTTCCATTTTTGCTTTTTATTAGAAGATTGGCAACCTTACTGAAACCTTTTTATTATTTCATAATACCTTAAAAGTATCAGGTATAATCTTTCTAATGTAGAAGAGATGTCGTTTTCTTAATTGTACTTAAAGCTCTTCTTTAGTATTTATTCCAAGCAGTTTTTCCATGTAATGTTATACCTGTCTTTTATGCATTGTCATGATATGGATTGGTTATACATAGACGTATTACCAAATTCAAAATATCCTCAACACAGTTGAAAATTGGAATTGATGGCATTTCAATGTTTAGCATAATTCAGTGTGGCTGTTTTTCTTCTTCTTAAACTGTCAGGTAGAGTTGAGCCTTGGGCTCTTGGAACTCTAGGCCAGCAAAAGTGAACAAGCGCTCCCTCTCAGCGGCCTGTATGAAAACAGTGTACACTGTTTTGTCTGGTGGGTGGGTCAGACTCGCGGCAAGAGGCCGCGTATAGATCTACTAAGACCTCCGCCATTTTTCTTTTCTATACCAGGCTAACCGTGCGGGACACGCCATTTATTATGTAACGGCCCCTTGAGGAAGCGCCTGGATTGTGATAAGGTTGTGGGAGCTTTTTTACAACTCCGCGAAGTGCAATGAGGATGCTCTCGCGCCCCCTTAGGCACCACCACGGGAGTCTTGTTTTGTTACCTTTTTGCCTAATCGTTTCCTCCTACGATCGTTTCCACCCGGGCGCCACTATGAGGCAGGGTAGCATGCACGGGTGTGGCTGTTTTAAATTTTGAAAAAGTTGCCCTCAAATTTATGTTATCACATTTTAGTTAAATAGACTATTATTCCAGATCTGAAATAATTTTAAAAAGAGAAAAACAATAATGTCAAACTTCAGCATTTTGACAACCATTGTACTTCAGTATGATGGAGCAATTAATAAAGGCACTCTGCAAAGAACAGTTCTATATGGATTTCTTGATACATAATAAAGCGAAATATTTCAATAATAATGCGTTAATGATAATTTTAACTAGAGAGATTGTAAGACGCTAGCAAATCTCTTCTATTTATGATCTAAAAATAAACATTTTATCCACTGTGGGTCTACTCTGAACTTTATCTTCGAGTGTTCGAAATTATTTTAATTCTTTATCTTTTTTTTTAAAATCATTTTTAAATTCTCACCCCTCCCTCTATCCAAGCTACGCCTCTGATTCCAAGGACTTTTAAAACTAATATGTTTATTAATTACTTCAAAACAATAACTATAATTTGATTGATGCTGATACTCAAAAGAAATGTCTTAATTTAACAATGTCTCAAATTTTGCAGACTCCGGGTTGTGAGCTATGAATGTGAGTTGGCAGACGACAGGCGTCCAGATTATGTCTCTATAACTTGGAATACAAGTGATTCACCCACCAATAGCCTAGGAGTTCTATATCCATCGTCACTAAAGAGAAATTTCACAGTCTGTTATGCTATTTTGTACAACTTTACTAATTACAAACAAATTATACAGAGTGTCGAGTTTGATCGAATACTTGGAGCTGAGCACTTCTTTGTATACAACATGAGCATTTCAAATACCACAGACGCTCTGTTGAGACATTATCAGAGACGAGGCTTGCTGACAGTCATGCAATGGCCGCTTCCCATCTCAGAAATACACTATCAAGGTCAGGTATTAGCTATCAACGACTGCGTCTATCGTAATAAGGGTGTCTCTAAATACGTAGCTATCCATGATACGGATGAGATTATCATCCCAAACAATCATGACAACTGGGGAGATCTGATAGATCAGGTCAACAAAGATTACGACCAGCAGAAACAAAGCCCACAGAGTCACGAGAAGCTAGGGACTTATATAGTGGAGAGCACGTTCTTCCAGGATAGACCGAACGCCTCGGTCTGGTCAGCAATCAAACAAAACTATTCGATCTCTGACCAAGTGGAGCGGTTGTTTGAGAACTATTCACTCACAGTGTTTACAGATCTTGTACGTTTACAAAATGCATTTGTAGGTGGTAGACAGAAATCAATAGTCAGACCCGAGATGGTCTTGTTTCCTGATGTCCATACCACCATCACACATCGACCATCGGCCACTGATGTTACGGTGCGTCAAAGTTTGGCTTTAGTCCACCACCAAAGGAAGTATTCGTCGTCATCGCCCACCGATATAGTAGAAACGACATCCTTAAGATTTAAAGACAAAATGTTACCACTAGTTAATGAAACATATTCCATGTTTTTCACGTGATCCTGTTCTGTGTGTCAAATTTTGTTTATAACATGCAAATATTTTATTATAGCAATGTCTTAGATTTCAAAATTAAGGATGCATTGCAGTGTTTCACATGACTTGGCAGTAGGTTAACCCTAATTTTGTAGGAATACCCTCCTTTTTTCTTGTCTACTCAAGGATGGTTTGATATAACATAGGATTTGTAAAACACTGTAAGGCTTCCATCATGCTCTTGATAGTTTAGTAATCTGCGTAGATACTTATTGATAAGAGAATGCTTAGTTATAATTCTTATAAAAATAGCTTTATGCATTGTTTCTTAAGCAGTAAGAAAATATTGACAGACAAGTCCATTTTGTACGTATCTACATAGGTAAAGATCATTGTGATGTACTTATATTTTGTAAGCTTTGAAATAGTCGAAAGGTGAAAATTGGCTTTGCAAAAGCTTAGCCATGTTCGGACCAAAAAAAATCTAGCGAAAAGAATATTCTTAGTATTTCAAGTCGTACACTGCTGGAATAAAAGTGTATAACAAGAGCTATTTATTGTCCACTTACAATAAGACCAAACCCAGAGTATCCCACAGAAACATTGCTTAATCTTTGTATCGATTTAACGTGTGTTAATAGCAAACATCTATCCTTGAGAAACCTATTCATGTATAAGAACAGCTTGGTATTAACATTCTTTTAAACCGCCAAGTGCAATGCCCTCACTTCCACCAATTCCTTAGTCTTTTGGACCATTGGGGCACCACACAAGATTGTCGACCGTCTTTCTACATTCCACTCTGTCTTTTGCTTTGGATAGAATCTCTTTCAATGGTAGGCCCGTCCATTTTTTTTTTATGTTGTCTTCCCATCGCTTTCTTTGTCTGTCTCTTCTTCTTTTTCCTGGTACTGTTCCTTGAAGGAAGGTCTTTGCGAGCCCCCAATACCTTGTAACATAGTCATGGAGTTTCAATTTGCGTTTTTATTTTTGCACAGTGGTTAGTAAGTCAAAGGCAGGGCCTTTCGCTGTAGTAAACCCTTCTCTAATCCCTTCGTTTTTGATGAGGCCATTAAATGTGATACCTAGGATCTTTCTGTAGCACCTCAATTCCATGGCTAGGATCCTCCTATCTAGTTCTGCAGTCAAGCATATCAAAATGTGGCCATGACCAAGGAGCACATCAGTCTGAGTTTGGTGTAGAGAGCTAAGCTTTTGTCTTTCCATATTGTTCTGAGTTTTGCTGTTGCTAACTGTGCAATACGGGCCTGTAGTTCAGTTAAGTTAGTTTAAGCTAATTGTATCTATCTATCTATATAATTCTCTTCGTCGCTCAAGAGTTTGGACGAGAAGAAGAAGTAAAGGAAAGATCACTTTTTTATTTCTGCGGATAGTAACCCCACGAAAAAACAAGAGGCGAGGGGGGAGAACAAGTATTCACTGGTCACTACGGATGGCTGCCTGGTCGTGCGGTTTGCGCGCTCGACTGTCCTTTTTGATTTATCAAACCCTTCTAGCTCCCATCCCCCTTCGTCCTGCGTGAGGTTTGGACTAATAAGTAAACTATTGTCAACTCACTCTGAAGGAACATCCGAAACATGGAAAACATTTTACTAACAAACATTCTACAAACACTAAATAGCAGTGCCGCACTTAACCATTGTGACCAAGAAGTCATGGAAAGAGAACAATTAATCTACTATGTATATTAAATAGCACTGCGGACTTAATTGTGGGGCCCTATGCTAAACGGATTTCGCGGGGCCAAGTTTGGGTAGGGAAGCGGATAATAAGTAAAATTTAAGAGTTTGTATTAGAAAATAAATTCGTCTTTGCATTTTATTCATTCTTTACTACGTACAGAATTACTTTACGAGCCTAGCGTGTAGCAAAGTCATACAATATATCATAATAGTTCTGTTTCCTACATAGATCACGCTCCATAGCAAGAATCACCTAATGTTTCAATTTATCTTTGAGAATTGTTGACCTCAAGTAATTCTTCATTGATTTGAGGCGCGAGAAGCTTCTTTCACCAGATCACACCATTACGGCTAATGCATAATGTCGTTTTTATTTATCGCGCGTAGGATTGGCGTTTCTCATATTTAATGACACCCCAAAATAAAAATTTTTGTCTATATATTTCCGTATATTTTAAGGACTTTTTCGTATATTTTGTAATTGCGTAGGATGCAGTGGACTAAGGCTGGCCCTGCAAAAAAGCGGCGTATGCTACGTCGTAGGTCGACTAGTATTTAATTTTTAGTTCTACATTAGACATTTACTATCGGGTCGCCATGTTGAGGTCGTTAGATCGTGATACGAAATCTCACTGACATGTGTATTTAATATATATATATATATCATGGGCGTAGCCAGGATTTTTTTTCGGGGAGGGTTTGGGGGGGGGATTCCTCCCTGACCCCCCCCCCCGGCGGAAAAAAAAAAATATATATATATATTTATATATATATATATATATATATATATATATATATATATATATATATATATATATATATGTGTGTGTGTGTGTGTGTACATAATCTTTATTACATTTTGACCCTTTTGGAAGACGTTTATTGTTTATTGTATTGCTAGCAAGGGGTCTGGGGGAGTTCGCAGCGCTCCCCAGCGCGGGGCGAAGCCCCGCCGCCGAGCACTATTTCTGGTATTGAAAGCCAACAAAATGCATATTCTGAGGTATCTACAGTGCATTATCTTGCTATTAAAAAGTTTATTTCAAAAACCTAATGTGCTATTCTTACTGACTTAGACCCTCTCGCGCCGTTCGGCGCATTTTCCGGCAAGCTGTTTACGCAACTCTTATTTAGCGTAATTTATTTTGTGTGAGAACATGTCCCGCAAAACCTCATGCGACGCTCTGTCACAACCTTACTAAGGATTCGACTCCCAGTTCGGCATATGATTTCTTTGATTTAGACCCGATCTCTATGACTGACTCCTAAAATCTGTCTTAGTCATCTTTGTTGAGACACATTTAATGATTTTCAATTTCGGCAGAAGACTATTCACACTTTATTAATGGAGCCCAAGCCACTGGTAGAAATTTGTAACTTTCTTGACTACGCTCTTGGAATTACATGTCTGTATTTCGCTTTAGATTTTATATCGAAAAGGAAAGTTTTTTCGTCAAATCATCTGTTGAGGGGTTTTAAACTAAGAAATCTCTGGAGTTTTTTGTTTTGTTTTTAATTCAAAACCCCATTTAGCCTACGATCTTAGAATTTGGTGACTGTAGTTAACTTTAAAATAATATTGAAGAGAGAGGTTTTCAACTCTAAACGCTCTGTAGGGGAATTTTAAACTCAAAACCATCTGGAGGGGTTTTAAACTTTAAAGAAAAAGCCATCTGGAGGAGGGGGATTTAAACTCAAAACCCCTTTGGCTACGCTCATAGATTTTATAGTGTGTAATTAGCTTTTTTTTATATTGAAGAGGTACTTTTTAGCTTCAAACCCCAACTGGAGGGGAGGGGGGTTTAAACTCAAAACCCCTTTGGCTACGCTCATAGAATTTTGAGTGTGTAATTTGCTTTTTTTATATTGAAAAGGGGGTTTATCGTAAATTTTGGAGGGGGTTTTAAAATCAAAATCTTCCTCAAATGTGGTGTTGGAATTTGGGGATTGTTGTTTGCATTTTTTTTTGTTTTGTTTTATAGAAGAGGGGGATTTAACTGCAAAAACCTCTGGTAGGGCGTTTAAAATTCAAAACCCCCTGTAGGGGGTTTTAAACTCAAAGCCCCCTGGTAGAGGGATTTGTATCTCAAAACCCCCTGATAGGTGTTTTTTCAAATCTCAAAACCCCCTGGTAGAGGGTTTTTAACTCAAAACTGCCTCGGCTGTGCTGTGGTAAGTGATGATTTAGTATTAAAATCTCACCTAAAATTAACAAAATGAAAGCAAAAATCAGTCACTTAATTCCTTTCCCCCCCTGCGGGGGGGGATTTCATTTCGGGGGGGGGGGGGGTTGAACCCCAAGAACCCCCCCCCCCTGGCTACGCCCATGATATATATATATGTTTAATAATATATGTCGCCTATGTAAATATTTATTTATTTGTAAACTGGCTTTACGGAAAGACAAGTTTAGGAGCCGACTTGCTTTAACTGAAATCTAAGAAAGCCCCTTGCAGCAGTTGACTTCCGAACCAGACAGTTGGAGGCTTATTACCAAGGCCGCGGGATACACAATTGAGAATTGAGACCAAAAGAAAGTCCCATAACAGATGTAGTCGGCGAAACCTAACTCTAACATTAATCGACCACCGCCGGACAACGGTTATGTCCACGCTGTGTGTGGCGAAATGTGTAGGTCACAACTGGGTCTGCGTACCCACGTGAACTACTGTACTCTTTATTGATCTTCAGACTCGAAGACAAAATCCTTATTATTTTTAAATTTGTTCAAACGTGACCTCAAATCAATGGACATCGATTTTAATTACTGGGAAGTCTTTGCTCAAGAACGCACAATGTGAAAGGAGAGGGTGACAAAGTAAGTTTTTGGTAGCAATAAAAAGAAAAAAAAACAACAACTTAACCCCTTAAAGAAAAAGTGAGCCGAAAGAAAAATGTCTGGCTCCTCTATCACCAAAGCAAATGCCATCTTTATTTTCGTGAATCTCTCTCCAGAACAGGACTCTACAGTCACATGTTCTGAGAGGACACGCCGTCTTTTCCGCCACTCAAGAAGGCAAAGTATCTTAGAGTTGTCATTATATGAATAATTTTATCTACGTGTATATTAATAATAATAATAATAATAATAATCATCATCATCTTTATTGTCCGTATGGAAATTTGTCTAACAATTTGTGCATTACACTAAACAAAAAACATTATAACTATCAATAACTATTATAAATATCATATGTGGATGGCTGCCTGGTCGTGCGGTTTGCACGCTGGACTGTCGTTCAGATTTATCGATTGTCCCGGGTTCAAACCCTGCCCACTCCCATCCCCCGTCGTCCTGCGGGAGGTTTGGACTAGGAAGTAATTATCTTCAACTCTGAAGGAACATCCGAAACATGTAAAACATTTTTTTATAACTATAAGAAACCAAAGTGTACATTCACAACAGACTCACTCATAATTTACATGTGACAAAGTTTGTACCAGATTGTTCCTATTTAATGATTTGATTGCCAGGGGAACAAAAGAGTGTTTGTGTCTGTTTGTCTTTGCTATCGGTGTCTTGTATCTCTTTTGTGATGGTAAAATCGTAATCTTTGCTGCCCCTTTTTGCTGATATAATCAGTATTTGGAGTAAAATTTAGTTTATTTTCTAGGATAGTACCAAGCAGGGCCGCCGCTACCAATTGTGCAATGTGTGCATTGCACACAGGCGGACGACTTTAGGGGGCGGCCAAATCATTATATCAAGGTTTCTTTAAAGAAAATTTAGTTAAAAAAAATACTTAAATATTTTCTACAAATTCCAATTATTCCATTACCATTTGAAACTATAAACGACATCCGTACATAAGAAACTATTTTGGAAACTAGAACCAAAAAATGGAGCAGCGTGAGAGGGATTCCAACGGGTTTTTTCAAAGGCGCCTATTCTTTTCTGGCCTTGAGTTTTCGCGGGTTGTTTGAAATATTTGTTTTGAGTCACATAGCCCGCAGTGTAAGTAGATCTATTTCCCGTAATTAAGACGTCAATTTTAAAAACATTTTCACTGGCGGGGGGGGGGGAGGAGGGCGCTAGTTCATCTCATGTGGAAGGGGAGGGGGAGGACGCAACGTCCTGACAAAAGGGGTGATATGGAGTGTGTGTGTTTCCTAGCCGGCAGTGAGAAGAGGTTAAGAGATTGATGGTGGTTATGCAGTGACAATGATGAAATTAGATTACTCAGTGCAAATGTAAGACGGTCTTGAGACATAAAAGAGTCAAGAATTTTGTGTGTGTGTGTTGTGAGCTAGATTTTTTTTAAATATCAGTTTATTTCATGACTATTAGATCTAGATCTCATCTCTAGTTAAATCGTGAATACTAACAGTTATATTAAATTTTTGTCAATAAACGTTCAGACCCCTTGCCAACTTGAGCGCAAATCTCCCGTATCTTCAATTCTACTTGAGGAATAAATTTTTTACAACGTTTAAAAATTATGTAGACAACACTATCCCCCCCCTTTTCCAAAAAAATTAAAAACAAACAAACCACGTTTTAGTGAAGTTTCATTTCGTTAATTTGGATTCTATGCACAGTGTTAAATTAATGTAAATGAAAAATAAAATCTAAAATTTGTGACAAATTTCTTTTCTTTTTTATTACATTCTAAAAAAAAAAAAAAAACCCTCACGGACCTCACTGTGGAAGCCTACAGCGCTCCTCTGGGCTTCAGCCTCTAAAGGGAGCTCGAACGAAAGTGTTGTTATCTAAAGAGTCGCCACCCGGGAATGTGAGAAACACTGCCTTACTATGTTTTATTTAAAGTCATTGTATGAGTGACTTGTACTTTGGATTATTTACTTTGTATTAAACTCAAGAAAAATATTCAGCGCTGAGTTGCTGCTTTTGTTGGATACATTTATAGGCAACTTTGAATCCGTGTATGTCAGATGATTGTGGAAACAATGCACATCTCTCTAAAATACAATCGTGATATTTATCATGAAAGTTTATGAATCGTTCAAAAAGTTTCCACTAGGATATATCTTGTTTTAGCTTTTGAGATAATGTTAACAAGTGAACATATCGACGTCCAGACCATGTAACACTGTTGAGCTGTCAAAGTTATCGAGAAATTGTATGTATATCATGATCATTTACACTGTTCATTGTAATATACCTGCCGCAGCTCATCAATTATACATTCATCGTCACAAATACAGAAGCATACGTGAGTAATCAGAACGAGATCAGTTTTTAATGTTCACCACAAAAGAACCAAAATGTCTTCTTATCTTATCTTATATAATACAGACGTTACTTAGATCCGACATTGTTCTTAGTGCATGGTTCATCGTTGTACTTGAGGGATACAACAATGATGCGAATATGAAAAAAGACAATGGAATGGTCTAAAAAAAATTAATTTAAATCAAAGGGCTTTTTTGAAACAATGTCCAGTTCAGTCTCAATGGAATTTCTGTAAAAAAAAAATAGGTGGGAGGTCGGCATTCTTAATTTTGCACGCAGGCGGCCACAGACATGGCGGCGGCCCTGGTACCAAGGTATTTAAAGGTTTGCACTATTTCAATAGTCTCTCCAGCTACAGAAACAATATCATGTGCATTCTTTTCCCTACGAAAATCGATTATCATTTCTTTGTTGTTTTTTTAATTTAATAATAAAAAATTATCTTTACAGTATTTTTCAATGTGTTCTATTTCTCTGAAATACTCATTTACGTCTGAGCTCTCTGAAAGCAGGGCAAGAAGAGCAGCATCATCAGCGAATTTTGTGAAGGAGCAAGAAAGACTTTCGGATTGAAAATCATTGGTGTACAAAATGAACCACAATGGCGATGGGGCGCCCCTGTGTTAACTATGCATTTGATATAGCATGGTTTACCCTAACCCTCTGAGATCTCTGGGTCAAAAATTCATTAGCCCATAGTATTATGTATGGACTAATCTGCAACGCTTTAATCTTTTCAATGAGTAAATGAAGTTGTATAGTGTTAAAAGCTGATGAGAAATCAATAAAGAACAATCTTACATAAGTGTTCGGTAAGTCCAGATGTTTGTAGACACAGTTTAAAATATTTAGGATGGCATCGTCTACACCTTTACCCTTTTGGTAAGCAAATCAATAAAGAACAATCTTACATAAGTGTTCGGTAAGTCCAGATGTTTGTAGACACAGTTTAAAATATTTAGGATGGCATCGTCTACACCTTTACCCTTTTGGTAAGCACATTGTAAAGGGTCTAACTTACAACAAAGATCATTCAGAAGAAACATTTTAACCAATTTTTCTAAACATTTAGACACAATGGAAGTAAGTGAAACAGGTCTATAGTCATTCATTTCCTTCGGCTAGGAAACCTTAGCACAGGTACAATTATATGACTTCCACACAGGTGGTATCTCATGGTTTAGTAATGAAGTAGAAAAAATATCTTGGAAAGGTTCAGCTAGTTGTTCAGCACATTCTTTTAAGATTCGCCCATTTATTCCATCAGGCCCACCAGCTTTCATTGGGTTGACGTTTTTGAAAATGTTAAAAACTTGCTCTCAAGTAATCGCTAATTCTAAACAGTTGTTAACATTGACATTGACATTGAGTCTTAGATAATTAAAATCTTTCGTGTCGATGCGACAATAGAAATCCTAGTCCAAATTCTAATTGTATTGTGTATGATAAGTCAACAAACATATTTTGTATTGTGTATGATACGCCTAAGAACATTTTTTATATTGTATATGATAAGCCAAAGAACATCTTTTGTGTTGTATATCATAAGCCAAAGAACATCTTTTGTATTGTATATGATACGCCTAAGAACATTTTTTATATTGTATATGATAAGCCAAAGAACATCTTTTGTGTTGTATATCATAAGCCAAAGAACATCTTTTGTATTGTATATGATAAGTCAAAGAACATCTTTTGTGTTGTATATGATAAGCCAAAGAACATCTTTTGTATTATATATGATAAGCCAAAGAACATTTTTGTATTGTATATGATAAGCCAAAGAACATCTTTTGTATTGTATATGATAAGCCAAATAACATCTTTTGTATTATGTATGATAAGCCAAAGAACATCTTTTGTATTATATATGATAAGCCAAATAACATCTTTTGTATTGTATATGATAAGCCAAAGAACATCTCTTGTATTGTATATGATAAGCCCAAAAATATCTTTTGTATTTTATATGACAAAGCAAAGAACATCATTTGTATTGTATATGATAATCCCAAGAATATCTTTTGTATTTTATATGACAAAGCAAAGAACATCATTTGTATATAAAGTATTTATTTTGGGCAGCCTCTAGGCTAGAGTCGCGTCGCTTTGGCGTGGCAAGGTGCCCATTGGCCCGGGCTCAAGAATTTTTCGGTGGGCCCGTTCCTCCCCGAATAAGACAAAATTAGTGTGTCGTACAAGAAATTGAGCAATCTGAATGTATCCTTGGTTGACGATACAGTTTGCGATTGTGACTTCTACCTGTGTCTGTAAAGTTTGTGGCTAATCAGGCTACAAGGTATTTACGTTCCTGAAGCTTAAAATAAGAACGAAAGAGATTCGCCTATGTAGAGGATCACCAGAGAATGCAGACCATGTCTTTCAATGCTGTATCAAGAGGCCCGAACAAGACACTGGCCTATATCTCCCCTGCAGAACAAAAACTACACAGAGAGTTATTGAATGTGGAAACCCTCTGCGCAGTTCGTCTCAGATATAAGGCTACTCGTCCTAACTGTATATACAAATGGGAACAAAGAAAAAGAAATCACATTCATCATTAACCATCTTGAGAGTGAAGATTTGAGAGACTCATATCTTTCAAGAGCCCTGGACAAGTATCCTCACAATTGTGCTGAATGTAGGCGTATTATATCTTAACTTATAAAACTCGAAATAACTTCTTTGTAAACAAAACTAAATAGATCTTTTATCATAATATAGACAAAATCAACTTGTGATGAAATGCATATACACTCTAGTAATAATATGAAATGTGTTTCAGTCTCAGGTATTGGAGTCGTCTGTCCTACACTAGACAGCTGACGACAATATCGCCTATCTTGCATCAGTCAGAACCAATCACTAACTTCTTCGCACTGTCACCATAGACACACACACACATTACATAACAAGCATGTGGTTTACAAGACCTAAACTTTGTAAAGTATTGTTATAAACTTGGTGGTGGCACAGAGAGGGGTAGTGGTGTGTGTGTAGTCAGACGACGCAAATCGCCCCAGGCCAGCGCTAGACGAGCGGTCAACCGTGACGAGTTACGACTGTCAGCCGAGTCGAGTGTCAACAGGACAGTTCGGGAAGGATCGCCGTCGTGAACAAGAGCTCAGGAGCGTCACGAGAGTTGTAGTCATCTGACCACCTAGAAACGTCGAGCGGCGTTCTGTCCGGTTCGAGAAGGCTAGTAGGAACCCTATATAAGATCGGAGGCGACGCAGTCAAGACGGTTCAGAGAGCGGGTTCACGACAGGAGTTCAGAACACGGTCGACTACAGCACAGTTCAACGGTGTGGTTCTGTACGGAGCATTACAACGGTTCAGTGCGGAGTACTGTCAAGTACAGTTGAGACGAACGGCGTCTTGATCTTGGTCTGTGATCGAGTCCGACACAACGAGCCCAAGTGTGTGAAGTCAGTCCTGAACTGTTGAACCCAGTGCAAGCCCGGAACGAGACGGAGAGGCCAGTGCAAGACTTGATACGGCGGAACGGTGTTATCGGAGAGATATTTGTTATCGCAGAGCTATTTGTACTGTTCTACGTGCTGCCAATTGTACAGTATTGGCTGTTATTTATGGACATTAAACCTTTACGTTATTTTGGAGCCCTGACTTGTCAAGTTCTTTAAGTTGGTGGTGTATGGTGCAGTTTGCAGAGAGCCTGGATAGTGAGATTCGTAACAGTATGAACCAACAGAACAAAGACCTGTCTTGCAGTGTCCATAGTAAATAAAGAAAACAGCATTTTTAAATAATGGACTTTTTGTACCATGATTTCAGCGGCCCCTGAAAGGGTAAAAGCTGCTATTAGTTTTGTGTAGTCTGTCCGTCTGTCTGTATGTCTGTCTGCCAGTCTGTCCCGTTTAGATAGAAAAGATCTAGAAAAGTTATTGAACATCCTATATTATATTTTAGATTTTATTATTTTATTTTTTTTGAGCAATTGCTACTATTTGTGTTTTTTAAAACTGAACAGTTTAATGTTTTGAGATCTTGAATTACAACATGTATGAACCATATGCATCTCATATATAGTACTAGGGGATGGTCATGAGGTATGCGCTCTGGACTGTCGTTTGATGCTCTCGGTTCTTCTGGGTACGAACCCCATCCTGTAATGAGGGAGAATTCGGTTAGTATGTAATATTCCTTAGACATAAAACATCTACAGCAGAACAAAAGATAGTTGTTGTAACTCAGTTCTTGATGTTTTCACAATTTTGTAGTTGACAACGAGGAAGTTTGTGACTGCAGCCGTTTGCTCTTTCAAGCTACGAGACGTATTTTATTTACTTTGAATATTCAAGCCTTTCTCAACCTTATTTTTTACCCATTGGCAGGAATTTTATTGAACTAAGAAAGATAACTTATGTCCTCCAACAGTCGTAGCATTGATACACAGAGTTCTTCCCCTTATAGACATTCGAAAATATTTTTATTACAAAGTTTACATCAACTCAGTTGTCTGTCTGATCAAAAGTGTGTATATTTTTTACCTGACAATACAAGAAGGATGGCTGCCTGGTCGTGCGGATTGTGCGCTGGACTGTCGTTCAGATTTATCGACGGTCGAGGGTTCAAACCCTGTCCGCTCCCATCCTCCGTCGTCCTGCGGGAGGTTTGGAGTAGGAAGTAATTATCTTCAACTCTGAAGGAATATCCGAAACATGTAAAACGTTTTACCAAATAATCAATACAATGATTAACCGATTATTTAATTAACTATAGGTAATAAATTATTTTGTTTTATTTCTTGAATCAGAGAAAGATATTTTAATTGACTGAAGTGGTATAAGCTGAATTATTCCCCTTAACAGGTCATCGTCTGAGTCTTAGTGAACACACACCTAAAAATAGGACGAGAATATAGAAACATTAAATAACTATACAATTTTCCATGTTCATAAGCTCTCCAATAACAAAGTGGTTACAGTGATGACTTGAGAAAATCTGAGAAGACTGAGCCATAAGTTTGAATTCATGTCAATCCCAATTTAAAAAAAAATAAAAAATTAATGCGTTTTTCATTACTAATCTTGATGCATTACTCATTTAATTGCATAACTGATATGAACTAATTTATACAAAGTACGCATAATATAAGCTTTGTTGTTGTTTTTTTAAAGTATTTTTTGAATTTTTTCTAAAGTTCAATAAAATGTTTCTACTCTATTGCGACGTTTCGTAGATTCACTAATAGAATTTCAGTTTTAAAACGTTTATTGGCGTTTAGTTTTCTTCCATCCCGTCATAGGCAATATTACTCATTCCAGTATAAATAAAGAAATAATCTATGGCTTATATAGCGCTAATTTCATGATTATAGCATTCTCAGAGCGATATAGTCCAATGTTATTTGTGGACCAGTAGAGGGGGGGTGTATGTGGGAGTAGGTTTTCTGTGCTGCCTTTAGGCAAACCTCTTTGAGATGGTACTGGTTTGACATCTCCATTATGAAGTGTTCATCGATAAACCTTTTTATAATGAGTTAGCTCCCAGAAAACAAGATTCACCATCCTTTCAGACCTCAGTAGTGGCCGTGTTAATTGACACAGATACTATTAAATTTATGGCTGAGGTAAAGCGCTTGGCTTACGAACAGGACGGTCCCGGGCTCGAGTCCTGCTGAAGACTCGGATTTTTTAAATTTCGGAATCATGTTGTGGTGGCCACATGACACCCCCGTTAACCGTGGGCCACAGAAACAGATGACCTTTACATAATCGGCCCTATAGATCGCCAGGTCTGGAAGGGGAAGTTTACTTTTTTTTACTTTATATGAAAAGGAAAACAAAGTACATTTGTTAACTTTGTAAAAATATTTAGGACCATTGGGTTAGGGTTCAAATGTGTTCAAATGTCGTCAAATGTGTTCAAATGTCGTCAAATGTGTTTAAATGTCGTCAAATGTGTTCAAATGTCGTCAAATGTGTTCAAATGTCTAGTGTTATGTTCTGCGGACCAAAGTCTAAGTATGCAACATGTCACGGGTCGTAATTTGCCCGCTGACCGTAGTTCACATCACTAGTTTAAACATTAAGGCTCACATTTCTTCTATTTCTCATGTGTCTCGTATAAACAATTTTTGTGTCTTAAATGATAGGAATGTATTAACCCTCTCTCTCTATCTCTACTACGGTGGGCGATACAGTCGTTGATTTGACCTCATTAAATTAAAATAATGTTTGATTTCTATCAACTTTACTTGTTTTACATAAAAAGAGCATGCAAATAAAACATTTTCTGATATCTAACGCAACTATCATACATACTCAAAATAAATAATTCCATCCGAACGTGGAAAATAATACGAAGTGAAAGAGTTAATCAAGCTTTGTTATAAACCTAGGTCTGCAAAACGAAGAGAATCAAAGGACAACTTAGACGATTGAGCAATGTAGGCTTTGTAAGCACTTCGCCATTTTTAGGTCGGCGAAAAAAAAATTATTCCACGGTTACCGTTTTAAACGTGCGGTTTGCGCGTTGGACTGTCGTTCAGATTTATTGATGGTCCCGGGTTCAAACCCTGCCAGCTCCCATCCCCCGTCGTCCTCCGGGAGGTTTGGACTAGGAAGTAATTATCTTCAACTCTGAAGGAACATCCGAAACATGTAAAACATTTTTTACAAACAATTAATAATTTAATTTTTGTTATCTAGACTAGAAATGTGTAAAATTAAAACTGGAAATGAAAGATATTACCCGATATAAAGATGCAGGAGTAGAAGATAGCACTAATATGAAAAGAAAAAGGAATAATTTAAATCCTAGGACTTTACTTTTTTATTTTGTAATTTTTTATTTTTCTTCACTATTATGCTGGAGCGTTCAGATGACTAGACCAATACATGAGATGAACTGCACAGTGGTTTCCAAATCAGGGAGCTCTCCGTATAGTTTTCTTTCTATTGGGGTGTTTGGGAGTCAGTGTCTTATACAGGCCTCTTGGTAAAGAGAACAGTTTTGAAAGACATGGTCAGCATTCTGTGGTGATACTCCACATGTGCAGATTTCACTGGTTCTAATTTTGAGTTTCCGGTACAGGTGTTGTCTCATTCTGTTGTGTCCGGTCCTGAGTCGAAAGATTAGACGTTGATCTTGTCAGGATAGCTTATAATAGGCATCATCTTTCTTGTGATTCGGATGAGAGCTTGTCCATTTCTCATTTATTTTTATTTACTTTTAGTTTCTTCTGGATAGAGTGCAATGCTTATTTTGTAATTAATATCATGCAATTTTTATTTTTCAAGAGCAAGGTCTATAATTTGTTTTTCTTCAAATTTCTGAATATTACTCTGGAAGCGAGCAGGCTTACTGTATAGACTCTGATCTAATAACAGTAACAAGAAAAAAAATATTTAAAAAACAAAGCTTATATGTAGCGTAATTGTATTAATTAATTTTTTTTTTTTAAAAAACGTTTTACACATTTTTTTACACATAATTAGACTTTTTAGCTTTTAAGTCATATATATATTTATATTTTACTTAATGTTTTAACAAAATTTTATGTATAGTTTTTTTTTTTTTTTTTATAAATAATAACTAAATACACAAACTCTTGTGATTTCAAACAGTGAAAAGATTATCCACTTGAGGGAAGAAAGGGTATTAACTCTGAATCTCTCACCTCTTACACAAATATACACAGTTATCTCGTATATTCCTAATGCAAGAAAATATTTTTTATTGATATATTTAGACTAGACTAGGGCTCTAGGGATGTCCAAAATCCGAACGCGGGCCGAATTCGGCTCGTGACTCATAGCTATTCGGGCCGCCAAAATGTTGGTACAAAGTATAGAAAATCAAACACAAAAAAAGATGGGAAATACACCTTTTCCCACCTTAGGAGAGGGGTGGGGTAAAGAAAGGGGAGTGGTGGAGAGTTCTCTTTTTTTTTTTTTAAATTGATCTCACTCTTTAGATTGCTATATATAAATTCCATTGTTATTTTTAATCGACTTGAGCAGAGAGTTTTAGTCCTTAGAAATTAAAACTTTCTTCATCTGGTAGCGTCCTCGCTTCTTGTGTGTGTGACATATCTGATACCGTTCAATTCCTGGTGTTGATTCACGATACAGAATAGTTGGCGGCATGTAGATAAGATAAGAAAAGATGATTTTTATTGATCTAATCAAATGGAAATTCAATTTGACAACAACGGACAACCTCAGAGTATGTATGTGAGTAGAACTGTAAAGGAACTGTTCAAAGAAGCTTCAACCTTCCTTAAATGAATGGAAGTCCTAGATACTCGCGTTTCAAATTTATTTTATTTCTTTTTGGATCTTTTGAGAGATATGATCATATGGACCGTGACATGAGTGTCGGAAATTAAATTGGCCCGCTGGGTTCATAAGGTTAAGCATGAATGGACAGTTTATAATTAAATCTCATATAGATATACTGTTAGACTGGAGCCCAAAAAATGTTTGAAGATTTAATAGAAATATATTTTTGTTATAAATCAAGTTCTGGAAAATATAACTAAAAACCTTTTTTTTTTTTACATAGATGTAATTACTTATTTAGTTTCTTTATCTGTTCTATATCTATATGTTTGTTTGTTTGTAAAATGTTTTACATGTTTCGGATGTTCCTTCAGAGTTGAAGAAAATTACTTCCTAGTCCAAACCTCCCGCTGGACGACGGGGGATGGGAGCGGGCAGGGTTTGAACCCTCGACCATCGATAAATGTGAACGACAGTCCAGCGCGCAAACCGCACGACCAGGCAGCCATCCAATTCTAATTACTACCTGTTCTAAATATTGCCATTATGCTTATTTTAATTGTACTACTCAAACCTTGTAACCTCCTCCGGATATCGCTAACTCAGGCCACTTTGCTTCATGTGAGAGATCATTCTCAAAGCTCAAGTTCATCAAAAACTATCTCAGGAGCACAATGACGCAAGAAAGGCTGATAATGGTTTTAATGCCTCTGTGGCCATGCAGCTATACCCAATAATTGGAAAGGCTTCGGGAGTCAACCCTGAGGAAAATCAGGAGCTGGCGACCCTAAGGCAGTTTGCAGCACCCACTGCTACACTCTGGCAGAACCTACGACGCCGCTGACCCCAAACTGTATCGGCACTGCCGTTCCTTTGGATACATCAGCTGCGTGGAGAGGGGGGAACTGATGTGTGGGCGACATCGTTCCGACCACAGCTAATGTCCAGGCATTTATCTCTCCGAGATGATCCACAGTGGCTTCGCGACTGAAGGAGGCCGTAGAGAGAATGTCAGTGAAGTCACAAATACTAGAAAGTATCGATGTAGAATAATGTAGATGATGTTATAGATGTCTTTGCTGCACAGAATGCACGACGTGAAGCGATATGAATTGAGATTTGTCACTTGTACACTATTTATCTAATAAACAACGGTATTATTCATTAAAAGAGTCTTAATGATTATTTTTGTTAAGTTTACTGATATACTGAACCAATTTGACTTTGGGCTTATATATTTTTTGCTTACATTATCTCATGTCATATGTCGAATGTCAAAATGCAAGGGGCCCCTAAAGAGGTCAATCCCCCCGGGCGCCCAAATCCCTAGATACGCCCCTGTAAACAGGGGTCAAATAATCCTTCAAGAATGTATACCAAGGCCAACTTTAAGGCTATCATATCAGTTCTTTACCACTTACACATGGCTCGATAATCTAGGGTATGATTCTCACATGCAGACCTTAATATGCGTAAATGTAACAAAATATCACTCAACGAAGGAGTATAAAATAAGTATTTATTTACAGTCAACAGCAAGTACACATATAATAATTGAATGCATAGGCCTAGTCATTAATAACTGAGATACTAAAATGTGCCCAACTGACATACTACAGGGCGCTTAGACGAGATTCATTGAACAAAATGATGATTTAGATTAAGTCTTCTAGCGTGGCTGCCGAAATTATTATTTTTAAATTAATATTTAATTTACTAAACAATTTTTTTTTTCAATACGCCTGTTTGTAACTTCGTATTGTTACTTCATTTGTTACAGGACAATAAGTGAAAGCTCTGAGCCAGAATACAAAAATTGTAAGCTCTATATAAGAAAGTCTGTACATGGTGTGTCTCACAGACTGAACTCTGAATAAATAAAAAGTAATTAGAACTTGTATATTAGGTAGGTATAAATTAATATATAATAACGGGGGCACGGTGGCTGAGTGGTTAAGCGCTTAGCTTCCGAACTTGAGGACCTGGGCTCGAATCTCAGTGAAGACTTCAAGTTTGAATTTCGGGATATTTGGGGCGCCCATGAGTCCACCCAACTATAGTGGGACCTGACTTTAGTTAGGGAAAGTAAAGGCGGTTTTTCGTTGTGCTGGCCACATGATACGCTGCTCGTTAAGCTTTGGTCAAACAAACAGATGACTTTAACATCATCTGCCTTATAAATTGCAAGGTCTGAAAGGGGAACTTTACTTTTACTTTTTTTTTTTAAATAACATTAACTTGTACATTAAAGTCCTGAGAATAGAAGATTTTTTTTTATTCGTTTTGTTATATCATCATCATCATCATTTCTTTGGGTTCCTCAAGGAACATGGGGCCTCGACAAAAACACGCCACTCTCCACGGTCTGTTGCTAATTTTTTGATGGTTTCCCAGCTCTTCCCGGTCCTCTCGGCTTCTTCTAGTACACTGCGTCGACATGTTCTCTTTGGTCTTCTTCTGCGTCTTGTTCCCTGGGGGTTCCACTCTAAGGCCTGCCTAGCTCTGTTGCTGGTATCTTTTCTAAGGGTGTGACCAATCCATCTCCACTTCCTCTCTAAGATCAGCACTTTAATATTTTTCTGTCCACTCATCTCTCACAGTTTGGTGTTTTTTACTTGTTTTGTTTTATAGTTTTAGGCAATTTTATCTCTAAAACCATTTGCAATGGACTGTAATATGTTATAAAGGGATTAGACTTTTAATAATACATTTTTATATGGAATTTTCATTTCTTGTAAAACAGTTTAATTAAAAATGGCATTCGCCTTGACCTGTCCCTTAGTCTGTTTGGGCACCGCACTTGATCTGTCGAACGTTCAAATGCGGATCTCAAACTTTGTAATGGAGAAGGTGCACCTTATTCCTGATCTCACGTAAAACCCTTACCCCATTAAATATACACATATGAAAAATAAATACATTCTAACATTTTAAAATTGAGAGTAGCTTTTTTTTTTTTTTTACCCTTTTGTTTGAATAGAGGCTAAAGACTATTACAATGGGATGAAATCTCGATAGCGGTGAAGTTGTTTATTTTTGCAGTTCTCAACACAAAAATTATGACAGCCTCTCGATGGGATAGAGGGTGTGAGGGGGGGGGGCATTCCATTGCCTCTCCCCCCCAGACCTGATCTATTAGTGTTATTATTACCATACACTTTTTGTTCACTTTAAAGAAAAGGAGAGGGGAGAGGCTGTCGTATTTTGGTGGACAAATAAAGCAAGTTGTAAAAAAAAAATGCTACACATCTTAAATATTCATGATAACAGGTAACGAAAAAATACAATCAACAACTACTTAGTCACAGTCTGCATTTGAAGGGGATAGAGTAAGATGGTGGTACAAGTTATGGAGCCAATATCTGCACTTGAAAGTAGTAGCATTATAAATGTTTATTTTGGCCAAAAGCTTCTAAGCACTATTATGAATGGTGGTGTTCAGGATTTAAAAAAATCACTTGGTGGTGTTTAATTTCTGTTCGTTTATAGTGGAAATCTATTACGCGTATTTTTATTGATTTTCATCAATTCATTTGCAGTAAACATCAACCTTAGCAGAAGCCGAAGCATATAATAGATTGGACCTATTGTTGAGATCTAGGTTTAAATCTTAAGCTAGGCCTATGTAGATAATAGCATTAGGATAAACAACTATAAAAAGATTAAATTAACCCTCATCCCTGCCCAAAAAGTAAATAGACTGTCTGTGCTACTGATTTTAACAACCTGGTCAGATAGACGTACACATGTAGGCCTAGTGTACTGTAGTGTGTAGTCGATGAAGACAATACAAAATTATTATTTTTTTCCTTGCGCTTTATGCAATAATGTTTATTGTATGTTGAGTGGTCGGACAAGAATAAAACACATAGGTCTAGTTAGTCAAGAATGTACGTAGGTCTACCTTCACACACCCTCCCTGCCCATAAGTAAATAGGCTGTGTATTAAACTGATTTTAACAACCTGGTCAGATAGTCGGACGCACTTAGACCTAGTGTACTGTAGTCCATGATGACAAGACCACCCTATGTTTTTTTCTATGTTGCGTGATCAGACAAGAAAATAACACATTGGCATGGTTCTAAACCTTATCTTCTTATTCTACAGACACTACTTCAAAAAAAGACGATAATTACGTCCTACGCATTTCATGTGTCAATCTAGTCATGCATGTTAATCAATGACCTAAACTCTACTTTTGTCAAGAATATGTAAGTAGATCTCTTTTTACACTAAAATAGCCCTAGTTACACTTGTCAAATGTTTCTTAGATCTCAAGAAATTTCGCTTTTATATCTTTAGTTAAGATCTAAATGTGAAAATCTAGATCTATTTCTTTTATGAGTTTTTAAACTTTACCAGTGCTGTAAGATTTTACGTTATGTAATGGATGCCTGGTTCTGCGGTTTGCGAACTGGACTGTCGTTTGGATTTATCGATGGTCACGGGTTCAAACCCTGCCCACTCCAATTCCCAGTTGTCCTGTGGGAGGTTTGGACAAGGAAGTAAACTATCTTCAACTCTGAAGGAACATCCGAAGCATGTAAAACATTTTACAACAAATATTTTAATATAATAAAAAAAATGTACCCTTCTGTTCTAAAGGTTTTAATTAAATGCGAAACTACACACACAAGACACATATTTATTTGAACATCTTTTTTTCTTTTTTTTTTTTTTTTAATTTTATTGTGCCTTTATAAAGAAACATCCTCCTTATCTGACTTTATTATGGAGAAAGATTTTGACAATGTTGGATGATTAGCTAGGTCTAGATCAAACATACCCCCTCCCCCCCCCCCCCAAGAAAAAAAAGGTTTTTATAATTTGTAAAGTTTTAATTAATTTTATTTAGTTTAACTGTCTTTTGAAATTAAGTGGAATAGATTTATTGATCTAGAATTTAAGAATCTACATATTTTTTTGGCATCTCGTACAGCACAGCAGACAAACTCACAAAAGCAGTCATGTCGCTATAGGTTCTGCGTATATCGTTCACGCCAATCACGGTCTGCGTTTACCGTAGGCGTAGTCATAACACCACATGGGCACATATAATTTGCGAAACATTCAAATAAATATAGTAAACACTCATTCAATTAAATAGTAAGCACTGCATTCATCTATATTCTTCGAAATCAGTGACCTTGTCATTAAGTAGGCTCTATATCTAGATCTACATTTCAGATCGAATCTAGTTTAGAAATCTAGATTCTTTATTGAGACTAGATTGTCACCAGTCTAGATGTTTATTAAAGTTTATTAATTAGGATAGGCCTACAAATACCATTAAGATTATTCTATACTTGTCGACAAACGCGTAACATACGCCGCTATTTTGCAGGGCCGTCCTAAGGGCACTGCAACCTATGCAACCACAGATAGCCCCGCACTGTCATAGGCCCCATGCTAATCCTAGGTGTAAATTATTAAATTAAACCATTTTATAACTCATTACAGATTTCCTGCGGCTTCCTAATTAACCAGGAACTGCTTGAAATGTCCTGAAATTGCAAAATATACGAAAAAGTCCTGGAAATGTCCGGAAATTTTAAAAATCTTTTGAAAACTCTTAAAAATCTCATGAATTATAGACAAATGTTATTTTGGGGTGTCATTCAATATGGAAAACGCCATTGCTACGTGCGATAAAAAAATGGCATTATACAATTCAAGTAAATGTGGATTCAGGTGAAAGAAGCTTCTCACGCCTCAAAATAATGAAGAATTACTTTAGGTCGATAATTCTTGAAGATAGATTTAAACATTTGGTAATTCTTGCTACTGAGCGTGATCTATATAGGAAACATAATTTTTATGATATAATGTAAAACTTCGCTACACGCAAAGCTCGTAAAGTAATTCTGTACGTAGAAAAGAATGAATAAAATGCAAAGACGAATTTTTTGCTAATAGGAACTCTTAATTTTCACTTATTATCCGTATCCCTACCCAAACTTGGCCCCTCGAAATCCGTTTCGCATAGGGCCCCACAATGGTTAAGTCCGGCCCTGCTATTTAGTGACGGGTGAAAACTACTTGCTATCTCCTCCCCCCCTTTTTTTTTTCACCGTTGAAGTTACGTGGCGTAACTCTAGTTGCTTTTTAGTGACGGGTGAATACTACTTGTTCTCCTCCCTCTTTTTTTTTCTCCGCTAATGTAACGTGGGGTAACTCTAGTCCGATTTGCAGAAATAAAAGAGTGATCTTTCCATGACTTCTTGGTGTCAGGAATGGTTGAGCCATGAAGAGAATTATATATATAGATAGTCCCTGTACAGCACATTCATATTTTTCTATCAAACTCTCCCCATCCCTTCCCTCCCCCCACCCCCCTATCCTGTAATACTATCAATGGTTTTGTTAACACACAGAGGAATAAAAAAGAATTCGACAATATGGAAAATATTATCACCCCAAACGCACTATTAGGGCTAGCTACCATTACAATTTACAATAAAGCTGATGGAAAGCAGTTCCTTACATGAATTCTTTTTCTCCTGACTGACGATACCAGCGTTGATTCCACCAGAATGTGGTAAATAATTACGGAGAGAAAGAGTTAAAGTTCAAACAATAGTTGATGTTGTTGTTTTTTAAAGTTAATATACAATTTAGATACAACGTTTAGAAGGGAGCTTTTTCAATTCTATTTCCCGGGCATGCCACCCTTGCCTCATAGTGGCGCCCGGGGTGGAAACTATCGTAGGAGGAAACGATTAGGCTAAAGGGTAGCAAAACAAGACTCCCGTGGGCGTGCCTAAGGGGGTGTGAGAGCATCCTCATTGCACTGTGCGGAGTTGTAAAAAAACTCCCAAAACCCTGTCATAATCCAGGCGCCGTTCCTCAAGAGGCCGTTACATAAAAGGCGTGTCCAGCACGGTTAGCCTGGTACAGAAAAGGAAAATGGCAGGGGTCCCGGTGCACGCGGTCTCTGGTTGCGAGTCTGACACCCGCCAGGCCATGAAAGGGAGCTATTGTTCACTTTTGCTGGATTAGAGTTCCAAGAGCCGAACTAGTGGTCCCTGTTCGTATCCTGGTGAGGACTGGGATTTTTTTTTTTTATTTCCGGATCTTTATGGCGCCTCTGAGTCCACCCAACTCTAATGGTTGCTTGACGTTAGTTTGGGAAAAGTAAAGGCTGTTGGTTGTAGAGCTTGTCACAGAACACATTCGTAAACAGTGGGCTGCAGAAACAGATGAGCTTTTACATTATACTTCCTATATTTCAGCAGGTCTGAAAAAGAAACTTTACTTTTTAATTTAGACATCAGTGACTGATGTATTCTGAAATCATACAAAAAAATTGAACAGGTAGACGCTGTTTCCTGTTGCATGACACAGCTTGCTCTTTTGCATCGGAAACTATAATATCGTAACATTGTAACATTGTAATAGAAGTGAGACGAAGCAATGAAACAGCATATTGCACTCTCAACACACTAATGTTAAACTGATATCCAGTAAATTTTTTATGTAGCAAACTCCCCAAGTGCAGTCATACGTATTTATGTATTTCAGAGTATCAGTATCAGTATCAAATTCCGTAATTAAACGTGTCATAAACTCATGACGAGAGGGGAACAAGTCACTTCTCCATTATCAGCTTTCTGTCGCTATAAATATAGTTTTGCGTTGGCAGCGTTCACCTTATCTTGAACGTGAGGCAACGATAACTTGCGACAAGTTAATTTTTAAACCGATCCATTGATATAGAAAGCCTTTTCCAGCCCTGCAAACAATTTTAGAACTAGTGTATTTCTGTCTTGTATATTTAAAAATTACATTCAATTTGAAGTCTAATTTCAAATATTTGATTTAGAATTGGTCTTTTAGCCAACGAACAGCGTTATGAAAAAAAAACATGGGCATGATTACTTTACATACTTGAGCTGGCATCTTGCGAGTCGACAAGGAGTTTCTGTGTGTGCGATAATGTGTGGGTAGGATCTTTGGGGCAACATTTTTAATTCTTGCAACGCGTCCTTGATTAATTCCGACCATATTTTTTTTGGCTCAATCTATTCTTTTTCGCACATGCATCCATAACACTAAACATATCTTCTGCTGATGTGGGACTTCATAAATGCTGGAAAAATAAAAATTCGTCACGAATTTCATGATTTTTTATATATTTTTTTTCTTCGCATCTTGCAAACGCTATAAATATGAGAAATTCGCAATTTCAATGGACTCATCGACTTGCAACGGCTTTGAGAGATATCAGATAAAGATTTATCTATGTACTGATTATAGTTTGTCTTTAAATGGCAATTTTAGTTGAATAATTTTTATGCTGTTGTTTTATTAAAAAAATGTAATCGGTACTAGATAACCTATTTAGTTTTTTTTATTGATTTTGCAAAATTAATTTAATTAGTAGTGTCCCTTGAATCGCACTGTGTAGGGAATTATGTGCACTTTTTTTTTAAATTATTATTTTAATTACAGCTAGACAAAGGATGCAAATCTGGACATGTGCTTCACTGGCTCGTGGTTCATACCGAATGGCCACACAAGTAAGTAGTTCTTAATGAATTAGATTAATTAAAATTGTAAAAAACAAAAAAACAAAAAAACAAAAAAAAAACTGAACAGTACAATTAGAGTTTGTGTAAATTCTAGAAGCAATGGGCGGCCCTCACCCCGAATGGGCAGGTTTCACTATTTTCAGCACGACTATAAGAAGTTACGAAGTAATAAACTATCAACAAGCCATTGTTATATTCTCCATACAAATTAGTCGTTTGCGGGGCAAAAGTGTTGCTGACACAGTTGTGTTTTGTTGTTGTTTTACTGGCTCGTCGACGTTCTATTATTATTGTTATTATCTATGTATATAATTCTCTGCGTCGCCCAACCATGCGGGACACCACAGCATAACACAGCATAGCATAGCACAGCATAACATGGCATAGCATGGCAAAATAGTTATAAAAAATTTTTTGGAAAAAAATCGCATAGGCTAGTTTTTTTCAATCATGTTAAAGTGTTATTAATTTTATTGTACCTAGCAATTTTGAAAAAGCTAGTGCACACACACACACACACAGACGCTGATATCTATTATGCATATACATTTATATATATATATATATATTAGGGCATGTTTTCCAGCCTGAATTACTTCTGCAGGAATGCCATCTCCTCCGGGTGTTTTCCCATGTGCAAGCATGTCAATGGCAATGCTCAGCTCCTTTACTGAGGGCGTTTCGTCTAATTCCGTCAAAACTGGAAGTGATGGGAAGTTGGAAACAGCATTTTGGTAAGATGGCAAAACTCTCCAAGCGCGTCTGGGAAAATGGTAAATTGACCACAGCGACCAAAATCCTAGTCTACAACGCCTGTGTTGAGAGTTCTCCTTTATGGCAGTGAGAGCTGGTCAACATACATGTACCAAGAGCACAGATTGAATAGTTTCCATTTGCGCTGCCTGAGACGCATAATGGGCATCTCTTGGAGGGACCATGTCTCCAATCAGGAAGTTTTAAGATTAGCCAATATGAACAGCATGTATGCTCTCCTGACACAAAGAAGATTACGCTGGCTCGGACATGTCACCCGCATGCCAGATGGCAGAATCCCGAAAGATATCTTATATGCTGAGCTTGTGGAAGGAGTCAGACCCAAGGGCCGCCCAAGACTAACATATAGAGATGTCTGCAAGCGAGACATGAGAGCCTCAGGCATCAGCGAAAGTATGTGGGAAAACATAGCCAAAGACCGGAGTGCATGGAGACAGACTGTGCGTGCTGGGACAACCCTTGCTGAGAACAAAAGAATTGAAGCGGCTTTAATCAAGAGGGATAAAAAGAAAGCTGCCCTGTCTGCTAGCCCTAAATCAGAGGCATACACATGTACGAATTGTGGCAAAGTCTGCCGTTCTAGAATTGGCTTGATTAGCCACACCAGATTCTGCCCCGTCTCAAGATTAAGCCAAAACCAGTGACTCATTTGGGCGCATCCATTGCCTTTCGAGACAAAAGGAGCCATATATATATATATATATATATATATATATATATATATATATATATATATATATATATATATATATATATATATATATATATACATATATATATATTCATTTCTTTCTTTCTTTATTTATTTATATTCCCATGGCTACACAGCCCCAGCGGCGACCTACAAATTTTACCAAACCTAGCGCATGAATAATTTATTTTTTTTTGCCGTCTACTACTGTCCCCGGCAGCGGATTTTCTATTGATTTCAAATGCAGGTGGGAATAAGGATAATAAGTGAAAATTAAGATTTTGTATAAGAAAAAATTCGACTTTGACTTGTATTCCTTCTTTACTAAGTACAAAATTGCGAACAAATTTACTTTACTTTACGAACCTTGCAACATATGGCATATTTATATGCTAGTGACTATAAAAGTAAATAACGTATTGTAACTTCTGATTAAGGTGAAAATTCGCCCGATTATTACATGAAAGCTGACAATGCCTTTTTTCTTTTATCGCGCCTAGGATTGGCGTTTTCCGCAATGAATGACACCCAAAGAATGACAATTTTTCTATTTTTCATGAGATTTTTATGAGTTTTCAGGAGATTTTAATAAATTCAGGAGACTTCCAGGAATTTTTCGTATATAGTCTTTTTTTGCAATTTAATAATTACACCTAAAATTAGCGCGGGGCCTAAGAAAGTGCGGGGCCCACTGCGACCGCATAGGTTGCAGTGGCCTAAGACCGGCCCTGTCTTAGGGACATATGGGATGATCAGTTCTCTAAGGTTCAAGGGCATTTCTTTGTTGTAGATAGACTAATGACAAAGTGTGGCCACCTTGTAGTCGAGTCTCGCTTTCACAGGACATAAAGAAACATCTACAGACCACGGAAGTATTCTCCGTCTACCAAAATTTCAAATTTTTGCGGGAAATCTTCGCGGAAGGGGATAAAAAATATAATTTCTCTTTACGAATCAAAACAGTTTTTTATTTCTCACGTATAAATCATGAAACTAATGATCGCATAGTCTAATTTAGATTTCAATTATAGATTCACAAAAGTAAACTTAAATTTTGTTTACCCCAATATAATAGATTTAAGTTCTTGTTGCGGAAATAACATGAAAAATTCAATTTTCGTGTCTAAATAACTCCATCCGCATGTTCACTATCTTGTGTAGAATCTCGCGTCTTTGAGAAGTAAATGTTTAAACAAGGTTACAAAGATAGTTTGTGTGGAAACACAAACTCAAAATCGGTCCCCGAAGTGGTCCACCCAGGCAGTTAAAAAGGCAAGTTTCAACATTTTCAGAAAGAATATCACAATGAAATTCTATCAAAGGCAAATGACAGAAAGGAATGGAGAAAGAAGGTTGACAGATCTTGTGTGGCGCCCCATAGGTCCAACAGACCAAGGGATAATTGAAGATGAAGGTGAAGTTAAACGTGAACCTGGCCTAACTGATTTTGTATAATAATTATCTAATAATTATCTTTGATTCCAAGCCTCGACAATTTACCTGAATAAAAAAAGAATAAAAAAAAATAAATAAACGCGATAATAGGAAACACTACTTATTAATGGACCTCATTCACCAATCCTAAACAAACAATATTTAGTCACGTGATCATATTGATAAAACAACGAAAAAACTGTCACGTGACAGCCACTGTGCATTAAAATTAGATTACAATTTGTATAGAAAAGATTCTGAACCATGTGGCAAAATGTTGTTTGTTTACGATTGGTAAATGAGGTCCATTGTTGTTTTAAATAATGTTCCACTTATATGCATACTAAATAGATTTTTTTCTTTAAAAATTATAAAAGTATCATAAATGTAGTAGTTAGTATGATAGAAGTTTATTAACTAGGCAATGCAATTGTTAAAAGTCTAAAACCGTTTGCATAAATGTGTTCAAAATATGATATTCCCCCTCCCCTTTACTATTAGTCTCCCGTGTGTTTTACAACTAATAGTGATTAGTTGTAAAAATGGTGTATTTTTATGAGAAACTGCTTGCATAGTTGATTTAAAAAAATAAATTTTTCGCCGTTGCATCAGAACTTTGAAAGGTCTAAAATTTCATGATGTCGGTTTTTCAATATCTTTTCTAGTTTACGAGATCTAAACAGGACGGACGGACGGACGTACTGACAACACAAAACTAATAGCGTCTATTCTCCTTTTAAGGGCCGCCAAAATGCTTCTTCTTTACACTTTTCTAGAGACTTTCTAATGTAACAACGTGACAATGGAATATTGAATGCAGGAATTTTTTAGGACGCCCCTGGCTGTCTGTTGTGACGACAATGAAATTTTATCTTGCATCTTTCACAATCAATCGCTAATTTCTTGCCACAATCAACATAGAAACATACAAACACACACGCCTTAACACTGTTTATTGATGTAAATATTGGCACCATAACACTCTAAGTAACTGTAAAGTAAAGCAATAGATGACAGTATCTGACCAATGAAAACTTAATTTACTATCCGAAACGTAGTGGATGACGTCAATGGAAGGATGGAACCCGGTTACCCGGATCATCTAAATCATCATCATCATCATCATCACTCCTTTGAGTTCCTCATGGAACATAGGGCCTCGACAAAAAAAAACGCCACTCTCCACGGTCTCTCGCTAGTTTTTTTATGGTTTCCCAGCTCTTCCCAGTCTTCTCTGCTGTTTCAAGTACATTGCGTCGCCATGTTCTTTTTGGTCTTCTTCTGCGTCTTGTTCCCTGGGGGTTCCGCTCTAAGGCCTGCCTAGCTCTGTTGCTGGTATCTTTTCTAAGGGTGTGACCAATCCTTCTCCACTTTCTCTCTAAGATCAGCACTTCTATATTTTTCTGTCCATCTTTTCTGATCATCCAAATAGCAGTAATAAAAGCATGTAACAAGGCCAAGCAGTTGTTCTGCAATGATCGGCTCTAGTTTTAAATATCAACCTAAATATTACCAATTAAATTCAAGGTATTACTTTAGATTTGATAATTTCGGCACATTTTTTTTTCTTTGAAGTATAGGTACCAAGTCTTAGTAATGCTGTTATTAGGCTGTACAGTGCTGGTACATTACAGCTATGACGTGAGGTACTTACTATCACTGCGCCTAGAGAAAGAATATGAAGGAGACACACTGAATGATACTCTCAGAGCTAGTCAGCTTACCTTAGCCCCAAACACAACCAAGTAAATGTGAGGAACGCGATTCATTATACCATTAGCCATCGGCGTGGCACCGTGGATGAGTGATTAAGAGCTTGGCTTCCGAACCTGGGGTCCTGAGTTCAAATCTCGGTGAAGACTGGCATTTTGAATTTCGGGTTTTTTAGGGCACTCAACTCTATTGGGTACCTGACTTATGTCGGGGAAAGTAAAGGTGGTTGGGAGTTTTGCAGGCTACATGACATCTTGCTCGTTAACTGTTGGCCATAGAAACAGATGACCTTAACATCATCTGCCCAGTAGATCGCAAGGTCTGAAAGGGGAATTGACTGGTTTTTTTTCTGTGCTTTGATTTTGTTTATTTTAGTTGAGATATTAATCTTAAACTATCAATTCTCTTGCGCAGTCAGGAGGAATTTTAAGTTAAAATTCCTCTCCAAAAGGGGTTTGACATTAAAACTCCCCTCTTCCATAATCCACAAAATAATGAAAACAACAGTCACCAAATTCCATGGGGGATTTTGAGTTTACACCCATATCACATTTTTTTTTTTACGATAAAACCTCCTATTCAATATTATTCCGAAGCAAACTACAGTCACCAAATTTTATGAACGTAGCTGAAGAGTCTTTGAGTTTGTTTTAAAAAAACAACAAAAACTCCAGAGATTTTAGTTTAAAACCCCCAACAGATCTTTTTGTCGAAAAAGAATTCATTTTTTGATATGTAATATACATTCAGCAAATTCCTTAAGCGTTGCCAAGGTTGGGGGGGGGGTGTATAGATTTCTACCAATCGCTGGGCTCCATTAATAAAGTGCAGTAAATAGTAGATTTGTTTTTTGAACTAAATTTGTTTAATTGCAGTATAATGCACTGTAGATACCTCAGAATATGCAATTGTTTTTGTTTTAAATACCGAAAAAGTGCATAACGCCTGAGCTCCCCCCCACCCCCGGACTTTGTAGGAGCTCACAGCGCTCCCCGGACTTGGTGTCTGGAAAGGGCGGGGTGTCTGCAGTCTTTATACTAACTCCATTAAGAACCTATTCTAGACTACACTAAACATATTCCAAAAGAATGAAGTGTTGTAATGTAATAAAGATTAATAACGTATACACAATAACACACACACACACAAACCCCCTTCCCCAAAATTGGAAAATAATCCTGGCTACGCCCATGCCAGTATCCTTTATTCTATTTACGTGATTGTAACTTGTATAAAGATCGTGTTAGAAATGTGTGTTCGTATGTGTAAAAGTGTATATATTTTGTTAACACGTTTTGTGTAAGCTCTCAATGTGTGTGTGTGTGTTTGTTGTTTGTTTATGAGGGCACGTAACTTCAAAATAATTCTAATATTTAATTTCTCCATCACAACTGACAAAACGTATCTGCTGCTGGGAGAATCCAAAGTTAGAATAGCTGTCACGGAATCGAAAATATTATTCTTTTAAAATTCGACCAAATGAACCTAGCAGAAGAGGCGTAATGACCCAAACGCCTCTTATTGGCGCCACTACCCCAACCCCACACACAAGCCACCTTCCACAAAAGTATGTAATAACCCTGGCTACGCCCATGCAGGTAGCCTTTATTCTATTTACATGATTGTAACTCGAATAAGATGGTGTTAGAAATGTGTGTTTGTATGTGTAAAAGTGTATATATTTTGTTAACACATTTTGTGTAAGCTCTCAATGTGTGTGTTTGTGTTTGTATGTATGCCTATGAAGGGGCGTAACTCCAAAATGATTATAACATTTAATTTCTCCATCACAACTGACAAAACTTATCTACTTCTGGGAGAATCCAAAGTTAGAATTGCTGTCACGGAATCGAAAATATTATTCTTTTAAAATTTTACCAAATGAATCTAGCAGAAGAGGCGTACTGAGCAAAGCGCCTCTTATTGGCGCCTTCACCCCAACCCCATTTTCCAAGAACATCACATAGAGATAAGGGCTGCGTGTGGCGCCCTCCCCCACCTTTAATTGTGGCGCCCTGGGCGTCGTGTCCATAAATTCCTCTACGACTCTGCGTAGTAATTTAAAATCATTAAATACATTACAGACTTGTAATTATAGCTTGGTTTTCCGTTTTGTTTTTGTTTTGTATTACTTAAAATCTATTTGGAATCCAAATGTATGTGTCGTATGTTAATAAAAAATAAGGAGGTAAATTACTGTTTTTGTTGCTGTTGTTGTTGTTGTTAAAATAGGGATTTGTAAGTAATTTGAATGTAGGAGGCGCGGTGGATGAGTGGTAAAGCGATTGGCTTCCAAACCGAGGTCCCGAGTTCCAAACCTGATGAAGACTAGGATTTTTAGTTTCGCGATCCTTAGGACGCCTCTGAGCTCTAATGAGTCTCTGACACTAGTTTCAGGAAAAGTAAAGGCGGTTGGTCGTTGTGCTGGCCACATGACACTCTCGTTAACCGTGGGCTATGAAAACAGATGACCTTTACACAATCTTCCCCAAAGATCGCAAGGTCTGAAAGGGAGACTTTTGATTTTTACTTATTAGTAATTAATTAATTTTGTTTTACAAATACAAACACGGAGATAAATTCGTGCAGTATTAAAAAAAACGACCGTGATTGTGCCGTTCTTTCCCTTATATAAACTTTAAAAAAAAAATCAAAAATATTGTTTGTGTTTTATGTTTGTTTACTTATATTTTCAGTCCCCTATTGTCAGCCCCAGGCGAGGAGGTGCTGACTCCATCTGGGCCAATGTTTCAACGCATCAACCAGAACGACGCCTGGGTTTACTCCGCCTTCTTTGACACATACAAAGACAAGAATCTGATCCGTGTTTTTGGAATGCAACCTCACGCGTTACAGAATTTAATCTTTTGTCATCTGGGTTTTAAGCACGAGAATTACACGATGGAAGGGAAGAGGACGCTGTTACAAGATAATCATGGCTACAGGTTTTGAGAATATGTCAGCTAGATGTTTTAGTTAAAAATTAAATGTCACTGTATGATTCTGTTTGGCACTAAAGTCTAATTTAAAGGTTACCAACTTTCCCTTTCAATTCTTTAGGACAGGCTTCAATAGGAATCGTTCTTCTATACAGCAGAATCAAGGGGCGGGGGGAGGGGGGGGGCGAGTAGGACAACTTATCCAGTCACCGCGCTAGGGGGACCCGCGTTAAAGAGAATCTTTTATCACCTTAAGCCGATCGCACAAATATTCGTGGCCCTGATAAGAAAAACAACCTCCCAGGGCCCGGATTAGTGCTATGGCCGTTTCTGGTAGTATGCCGTCCCTCAAGGGGGCTGTGACAGAAATGGCGTGTCCCGCACGGTTAGTCAGGTAGATCAAAGGAAAATGACGGGAGCCCCTGTGTCTTTAGTCCGCGAGTCCGGAGTGTCCGTACCACCGGAAGTGAACGCAAATATAAACTTCGAGCTTAACCCCCGAGTCTCACCCCCCGTCAGACAGAGGTGTGTATGCGAGGTGTGTACACTGTTCATTCAGGCTGGTAGAAGGGAGCTCTTGTTCACTTTTGCTGGCCTTAGGGTTCCAAGTGCTTTTGCGCAGCTCTACATGACAATTTCTAATGCTAGTATGCTGCATAAAGTATATTTGTCATCTTCGTCTAGATCAGTGGTTCTCAAAATGTTTTTGACTCGTATACCTTTTGCCACTTTTTAAAATATTTTTTTCTATAGTTTTCAGTAGACCCCCTGCTTCGCTAATTAGGGCATTTTTTGAAGATTCATTAACCTTAATTTTTTCCCACTGATTTCTATGTCATATTTATTAATGTAATAAAATTCTAATTAAAACGAAGAAAAAATAAAATGTAATATGTAGTACATGAATTGACCAAACAAATTACAATATCACCTATTAATTTTGGTTACTTTGATAATAAAATTTCAAAATTGGGATTCAATTTAGAAAAGTTTGAAATAAAAACTTCTCGTTTAGTGATTTCCATTTTTGTTTTTTATTAGAAGATTGGCAACCTTGCTGAGACCTTTTTATTATTTTATAATACCTTAAAAGTATCAGGTATAATCTTTCTAATGTAGAAGAGATATCGTTTTCTTAATTGTACTTAAAGCTCTTCTTTAGTATTTATTCCAAGCAGTTTTTCCATGTAATGTTATACCTGTCTTTTATGCATTGTCATGATATGGATTGGTTATACATAGACGTATTACCAAATTCAAAATATCCTCAACACGTAGTTGAAAATTGGAATTGATGGCATTTCCATGTTTAGCATAATTCAGAACAACATCTTGCTGACAGTGTGGCTGTTTTTCTTCTTCTTAAACTGTCAGGTAGAGTTGAGACTTCGGCTCTTGGAACTCTAGGCCAGCAAAAGTGAACAAGAGCTCCCTTTCACCGGCCTGTATGAAAACAGTGTACACTGTTTTGTCTGGTGGGTGGGTCAGACTCGCGGCAAGAGGCCGCGTATAGATCTACTAAGACCCCCGCCATTTTTCTTTTCTATACCAGGCTAACCGTGCGGGACACGCCATTTATTATGTAACGGCCCCTTGAGAAACAGCGCCTGGATTGTGACAAGGTTGTGGGAGCTTTTTTACAACTCCGCGCAGTGCAATGAGGATTCTCTAACACCCCCTTAGGCACCCCCACGGGAGTCTTGTTTTGCTACCCTTTAGCCTAATCGTTTCCTCCTACGATCGTTTCCACCCGGGCGCCACTATGAGGCAGGGTAGCATGCCCGGGTGTGGCTGTTTTAAATTTTGAAAACTTTGCTCTCAAATTTATGTTATCACATTTTAGTTGTTAAATAGACTATTATTCCCATTTGATTACCTTTTTTTTTTTATCTTAAGCATAAAAGCATTCTAAAATAATGTTAAAAAGAGAAAAACAATAATGTCAAACTTCAGCATTTCGACAACCATTGTACTTCAGTATGATGGAGCAATTAATAAAGGCACTCTGCAAAGAACAGTTCTATATGGATTTCTTGATACATAATAAAACGAAATATTTCAATAATAACGCGTTAATGATAATTTTAACTAGAGAGATTGTAAGACGCTAGCAAATCTCTTCTATTTATGATCTAAAAATAAACATTTTATCCACTGTGGGTCTATTCTGAACTTTATCTTCGAGTGTTCGAAATTATTTAAAATCTTTATCTTTTTTTTTAAATCATTTTTAAATTCTCACCCCACCCCCTCCCTCTATCCAAGCTACGCCTCTGTTTCCAAGGACTTTTAAAACTAATATGTTTATTAATTACTTCAAAACAATAACTATAATTTGATTGATGCTGATACTCAAAAGAAATGTCTTAATTTAACAATGTCTCAAATTTTGCAGACTCCGAGTTGTGAGCTATGAATGTGATTTGATAGACGACAGACGTCCAGATCTTGTCTCTATAACTTGGAATACAAGTGATTCACCCACCAATAGCCTTAGAGTTCTATATCCATCGTCACTAAAGAGAAACTTCACAGTCTGTTATGCTATTTTATACAACTTTACTAATTACAAACAAATTATACAGAGTGTCGAGTTTGATCGAATACTTGGAGCTGAGCACTTCTTTGTGTACAACATGAGCATTTCAAATACCACAGACGCTCTGTTGAGACATTATCAGAGACGAGGCTTGCTGACAGTCATGCAATGGCCGCTTCCCATCTCAGAAATACACTATCAAGGTCAGGTATTAGCTATCAACGACTGCGTCTATCGCAATAAGGGTGTCTCTAAATACGTAGCTATTCATGATACTGATGAGATTATCATCCCAAACAATCATGACAACTGGGGAGATCTGATAGATCAGGTCAACAAAGATTACGACCAGCAGAAACAAAGCCCACAGAGTCACGAGAAGCTAGGGACTTATATAGTGGAGAGCACGTTCTTCCAGGATAGACCGAACGCCTCGGTCTGGTCAGCAATCAAACAAAATTATTCGATCTCTGACCAAGTGGAGCGGTTGTTTGAGAACTATTCACTCACTGTGTTTACAGATCTTGTACGTTTACAAAATGCATTCGTAGGTGCTAGACAAAAGTCAATAGTCAGACCCGAGATGGTCTTGTTTCCTGATGTCCATACCACCATCACACATCGACCATCGGCCACTGATGTTACGGTGCGTCAAAGTTTGGCTTTAGTCCACCACCAAAGGAAGTATTCGTCGTCATCGCCCAACGATATAGTAGAAGCGACATCCTTAAGATTTAAAGACAAAATGTTACCGCTAGTTAATGAAACATATTCTATGTTTTTCACGTGATCTGTTCTGTGTGTCAAATTTGATTTATAACATGCAAATATTTCATTATAGCAATAACTTAGATTTCAAAAATTAAGGATGAGTGCAGTGTTTCACATTACTTGGCAGTAGACTAATCCTAATTTTGTAGGAATAACCCTCCTTTTTTCTTGTCTACTCAAGGATGGTTCGATATAACATAGGATTTGTAAAACACTGTAAGGCTTCCATCATACTCTTGATAGTTTAGTAATCTGCGTAGATATTTATTGATAAGAGAATGCTTAGTTATAATTCTTATAAAAATAGCTTTATGCATTGTTTCTTAAGCAGGAAGAAAATATTGACAGACAAGTCCTTTTTGTACATATCTAGATAGGTAAAGATCATTGTGATGAACTTATATTTTGTAAGCTTTGAAATAGTCAATAGGCGAAAATTGGCTTTGCAAAAGCTTAGCCATGTTCGGACCCCAAAAAAAATCTAGCGAAAAAAATATTCTTAGTATTTCAAGTCGTACACGGCTGGTATAACAAGAGCTATTTATTGTTAACTTACAATAAGACCAAACCCAGAGTATCCCTCAGAAACATTGCTTAATCTTTCTACCGATTTGACGTGTGTTAATAGCAAATATCTATCCGTGAGAAACTTATTCATGTCTAAGAACAGCTTGGTATAAACATTCTTTTAAACCGCCAAGTGCACCAATCCCTTAGTCTTTTGGACCATTGTGGCACCAAACAAGATTGTCGACCGTCTTTCTACATTCCACTCTGTCTTTTGCTTTGGATAGAATCTCTTTCAACGGTAGGCCCGTCCATTTTTCTTTATGTTGTCTTCCCATCACTTTCTTTGTCTGTCTCTTCTTCTTTTTCCTGGTACTGTTCCTTGAAGGAAGGTCTTTGCGACCCCCCCCCCCCCCAAAACCTTGTAACATAGTCATAGAGTTTCAATTTGCGTTTTTATTTTTGCAAAGTAGTTAGTAGGTCAAAGTCAGGGCCATTCGCTGTAGTAAACTTTTCTCTAATCTCTTCGTTTTTGATGAGGCCATTAAATGTGATACCTAGAATCTTTCTGTAGATCCTCCATTCCATGGCTAGGATCCTCCTATCTAGTTTTGCAGTCAAACATATCAAAATGTGGCCATGACCAGGGAGCACATCAGTCTGATTTTGGTGTAGAGAGCTAAGTCTTTGTCTTTCCATATTGTTCTGAGTTTTGCTGTTGCTAACTGTGCAATACGGGCCTGTAGTTCAGTTAAGTTAGTTTAAACTAGTTGTATCTATATATATATATATAGTTCTCTTCGTCGCTCAAGAGTTTGGACGAGAAGAAGAAGTAAAGAAAAGATCACTCTTTTATTTCTGCGGATAGTCACCCCACGAAAAAACAAGAGGGGGGGGGGGAGAACAAGTATTCACTGGTCACTACGGATGGCTGCCTGGTCGTGCGGTTTGCGCGCTGGACTGTCCTTTTTGATTTATCAAACCCTTCTAGCTCCCATCCCCATTCGTCCTGCGTGAGGTTTGGACTAATAAGTAAACTATTGTCAACTCACTCTGAAGGAACATCCGAAACATGGAAAACATTTTACTAACAAACATTCTTAAAACACTAAATAGCACTGATGGACTTAACCATTGTGACCGAGAAGTCATGGAAAGAGAACAATTAATCTACTATGTATATTTACAGATCACTAAAAAGCAGAGCGGACTTAACCATTGTGGGGCCCTATGCGAAATGGATTTCGCGGGGCCAAGTTTGGGTAGGGAAGTGGATAATAAGTAAAATTTAAGAGTTTGTATTAGAAAATAAATTCGTCTATGCATTTAATTCATTCTTTACTACGTACAGAATTATTTTACAAGCCTTGCGTATAGCAAAGTCGTACAGTAAATCATAATAATTCTGTTTCCTACATAGATCACGCTCAATAGCAAGAATTACCTAATGTTTCAATCTATCTTTGAGAATTGTTGACCTCAAGTAATTCTTCATTAGTTTGAGGCGCGAGAAACTTCTTTCACCATATCACACAATTACGGCTAATGCATAATGTCGTTTTTATTTATCGCGCGTAGGATTGGCGTTTCTCATATTTAATGACACCCCAAAATAACAATTTTTGACTTTATATTTCCGTATATTTTAAGGACTTTTTCGTATATTTTGTAATTTCGGGAAATTTCCAGGAGCTCCTGGTAAATCGACAGGAGGGCGCTGGAAATCTGTTTTAAGCTATAATTTAATAATAATTTAATAATAATTTATACACCTAGAATTAGCGCGGGTTCTATGAAAGTGCGGGGCCCAATGAGGTCGCATAGGATGCAGTGACCTAAGGCCGGCCCTGCAAAATAGCGGTGTATGCTACGTCGTAGGTCGACTAGTATTTAATTTTAGTTCTACATTAGACATTTACTATCGGGTCGCCATGTTGAGGTCGTTAGATCGTGATACGAAATCTCACTGACATGTGTATTTAATATATATATATATATATATGTTTAATAATATATGTCGCCTATGTAAATATTTATTTATTTGTAAACTGGCTTTACGGAAAGACAAGTTTAGGCGCCGACTTTTTTTAACTGAAATCTAAGAAAGTCCTTTGCAGCAGTCGACTTCCGAACCAGACAGTTGGAGGCTTATTACCAAGGCCGCGGGATACACAATTGAGAATTGAGACCAAAAGAAAGTCCCATAACAGATGTAGTCGGCGAACCCTAACTCTAACATTAATCGACCACCTCCGGACAACGGTTATGTCCACGCTGGGTGTGGCGAAATATGTAGGTCGCAACTGGGTCTGCGTACCCACGTGAACTACTGTACTCTTTATTGATCTTCAGACTCGAAGACAAAATCCTTATTATTTTTAAATTTGTTCAAACGTGACCTCAAATCAATGGACATCGATTTTAATTACTGGGAAGTCTTTGCTCAAGAACGCACAATGTGAAAGGAGAAGGTGGCAAAGAAAGTTATTGGTAGCAATTGCACGCTGGACTGTCGTTCAGATTTATCGATGGTCCCGGGTTCAAACCCTGCCCGCTCCCATCCCCCGTCGACCTGCGGGAGGTTTGGACTAGGAAGTAATTATCTTTAACTCTGAAGGAACATCCGAAACATGTAAAACATTTTTTTATAACTATAAGAAACCAAAGTGTACATTCACACCAGACTCACTCATAATTTACATGTGACAAAGTTTATACCAGATTGTTCCTATTTAATGATTTGATTGCCAGGGGAACAAAAGAGTGTTTGTGTCTGTTTGTCTTTGCTATCGGTGTCTTGTATCTCTTTTGTGATAGTAAAATCGTAATATTTGCTGCCCTTTTTTGCTGATATAATCAGTATTTTGACTAAAATTTAGTTTATTTTCTAGGATAGTACCAAGCAGGGCCGCCGCTACCAATTGTGCAATGTGTGCATTGCAAACAGGCGGTCGACTTTAAGGGGCGGCCAAATCATTATTCCAAGGTTTCTTTAAAGAAAATTTAGTTAAAAAAATACTTAAATATTTTATACAAATTCCAATTATTCCATTATCATTTAAAAATATAAACGACATTCGTACATAAGAAACTATTTTGGAAACTGAAATCAAAAAATGGAGCAGCGTGCGAGGGATTCCAACAGGTTTTTCCAAAGGTGCCTATTCTTTTCTGGCCTTGAGTTTTCGCGGGTTGTTTGTACTATTTGTTTTGAGTCGCATAGCCCGCACTGTAAGTAGATCTATTTCCCGTAATTAAAAAGTCAATTTTAAAAACATTTTCACTGGGTGGGGGGGGGGGCGCTAGTTCATCTCATGTGGAGGGGGGGGGAAGGGCACAACGTCCTGACAAAAAGGGGTGATATGGAGTGTGTGTGTTTCCTAGCCAGGTAGTGAGAAGAGGTTAAGAGATTGATGGTGGTTATGCAGTGACAATGATGAAATTAGATTACCCAGTGCAAATGTAAGACGGTCTTGAGACATAAAACAGTCAAGACTTTTGTGTGTGTGTTGTGAGCTAGATTTTGTTTAAATATCAGTTTATTTCATTACTATTAGATCTATATTTCATGTCAAGTTAAATCGTGAATACTAACAATTATATTAAATTTTTGTCAAAAACGTTCAGACCCCTTGCCAACTTGAGCGGAAATCTTCCGTATCTTCAATTCTACTTAAGAAATACATTTTTTACAACGCTTAAAAATTATGTAGACAACACTATTCCCCCCCCCCTTTTTCCAAAAAAATAAAAACAAACAAACCACGTTTTAGTGAAATTTCATTTTGTTAATTTGGATTCTATACACAGTGTTAAATTAATGTAAATGAAAAATAAATTCTAAAATTTGTGACAAATTTTCTTTTCTTTTTTTTATTACATTCTTAAAAAAAAAAACAAGAAAGAAAAAAACTCACGGACCTTACTGTGGAAGCCTACAGCGCTCCTCTGGGCTTCAGCTCGAACGAAAGTGTTATCTAAAGAGTCGCCACCCGGGAATGTGAGAAACACTGCCTTACTATGTTTTATTTCAAGTCATTGTATTAGTGACTTGTACTTTGGATAATTTACTTTGTATTAAACTCAAGAAAAATATTCAGCGCTGAGCTGCTTCATGGATACATTTGTAGGCAACTTTGAATCCGTGTATGTCAGATGATTGTGGATACAATGCACATCTCTCCAAAATACAATCGTGATAATTATCATAACAGTTTACGAATCGTTGAAAAAGTTTCCACTGGGATTTCTTTTTGTTTTACTTTTGAGATAATGTTAACAAGTGAACATATCCATGTCCAGACCATGTAACACTGTTGAGCTGTCAAAGTTATCGAAATATTGTATATAGATCATGATCATTGACACTGTTCATTGTAATATACCTGCCGCAGCTCATCAATTATAAATTTATCGTCACAAATACAGGAGCATAAGTGAGTAGTCAGAACGAGGTCAGTTTTTAATGTTTACCACAAAGAACCAAAATGTCAGATGTCTAAAGGCACTTAAATGCGACATTGTTCATAGTGCATGGTTCATCGTTGTATTTGTGGTATACAACAACAATGCGAATATGAAAGGAAACAATGGAATGGTTTGGAACAATGTCCAGTTCAGTCTCAATGGAATTTTTTTTTCTGTAAAAAAAAAAATGGGGGGGGGGGGCGGCATTTTTAATTTTGCACGCAGGCGGCCACAGACATGGCGGCGGCCCTGGTACCAAGGTATTTAAAGGTTTGCACTATTTCAATAGTCTCTCCAGCGACAGAAACAATATCATGTGCCTTCTTTTCCCTACGAAAATCGATTATCATTTCTTTGTTGTTGTTTTTTTTTACATTTAATAATAAAAAATTATCTTTACAGTATTTTTCAATGTGTCCTATTTCTCTGAAATACTCATTTACGTCTGAGCTCTCAGAGAGCAGGGCAAGAAGAGCCGCAACATCAGCGAATTTTGTGAAGGAGCAAGAAAGACTTTCGGATTGAAAATCATTGGTGTACAAAATGAACCTATGGCGATGTCACAGCCTCCTGAGGCGCCCCTGTGTTAACTATGCGTGCATTTGATATAACACTGTTTACCCTAACCCTCTAAGATCTCTGGGTCAAAAATTCCTTAGCCCATAGTATTATGTATGGACTAATCTTCAACGCTTTCATCTTTTCAATGAGTAAATGAAGTTGTATAGTGTTAAAAGCTGATGAGAAATCAATAAAGAATAATCTTAAATAAGTGTTCGGTAAGTCCAGATGTTTGTAGACACAATTTAAAATATTTAGGATGGCATCGTCTACACCTTTACCCTTTTGGTAAGCGAATTGTAAAGGGTCTAACTTACTACAAAGATCATTCAGAAGGAACATTTTAAACAATTTTTCTAAACATTTAGACACAATGGAAGTAAGTGAAACAGGTCTAAAGTCATTCATTTCCTTCGGTTTGGAAACCTTTGGCACAAGTACAATTATAGATGACTTCCACACAGGTGGTATCTCATGGTTTAGTAATGAAGTAGAAAAAAATAGCTTGGAAAGGTTCAGCTAGTTGTTCAGCACATTCTTTTAAGATTTGCCCTTTTATTCCACCAGGACCACCAGCTTTCATTGGGTTGACGTTTTTGAAAATGTTACAAACTTGCTCTTAAGTAATCGCTAATTCTAGACAGTTGTTAACATTGACATCCTCAAGGGCCTTGAGTCTAAGAAAATTAAAATCTTTCGTGTCGATGCGACAATAGAAATCCTAGTCCTAATACTTAATTGTATTATGTATTATAAGTCAACAAACATCGTTTGTATTGTGTATGATATGCCAAAGAACATCTTTTGTATTGTGTACGATACGCCAAAGAACATCTTTTGTATTGTATGTGATAAGCCAAAGAACATTTTTTGTATTGTATATGATAAGCCAAAACCATCTTTTGTATTGTATATGATAACCCCAAGAATATATCTTTTGTATTTTATATGACAAACCAAAGAACATCATTTGTATTGTATATGATAAGCCCAAGAATATCTTTTGTATTTTATATGACAAAGCAAAGAACATCATTTGTATATAAAGTCTTTATTTTGGGCAGCCTCTAGGCTAGCGTCTCTCCGTTGTGGCGTGGCAAGGTACCCATTGGCCTGGGCTCAAGAATTTTTTGGTGCGCCCCCCCTCCCCCAATAAGACAAAATTAGTGTGTCATACAAGACAATGAGTAATTTGAATGTATCCTTGGTCGACGATACATTGTGCGATTGTAACTTCTACCTGTGTCTGTAAAGTTTGTGGCTAATCAGGCTACAAGTTAATTATGTTCCTGAAGCTTAAAATAAGAACGAAAGAGATTCGCCTATGTAGAAGATCACCAGAGAATGCAGACCATGTCTTTCAATACTGTATATTCTATCAAGAGGCCCGAACAAAACACTGGCCTATATCTCCCCTGCAAAACAAAAACTACACAGAGAGTTATTGAATCTGGAAACCCTCTGCGCAGTTCATCTCAGATAAGGCTACTCGTCCTAACTGTATATACAAATGGGAACAAAGAAAAAGAAATCACATTCATCATTAACCATCTTGAGAGTGAAGATTTGAGAGACTCATATCTTTCAAGAGCCCTGGACAAGTATCCTCACAATTGTGCTGAATGTAGGCGTATTATATCTTAACTTATAAAACTCGAAATAACTTCTTTGTAAACAAAACTAAATAGAACTTTTATCATAATATAGACAAAATCAACTTGTGATGAAATGCATATACACTCTAGTAATAATATGAAATGTGTTTCAGTCTCACGTATTGGAGTCGTCTGTCCTACACTAGACAGCTGACGACAATATCGCCTATCTTGCATCACTCAGAACCAATCGCTAACTTCTTCGCACCGTCACCATAGAAACACACACACACATTCCATAACAAGCATGTGGTTTACAAGATCTGTCCAAACGGAATTGTGCAGGGCGTGGGTCAGTGAAAAGGAAATGAGACTATGAGAACTATGAACGAAAACTTTGGCCTAAACTTTGCAAAGTATGAACCAACAGAACAAAGACTTGTCTTACAATGTCCATAGTAATTAAAGAAAACAGCATTATTAAAGAATGGACTTTTTGTACCATGTTTTCAGCGGCACCTGAAAGGGTAAAAGCTGCTATTAGTTTTGAGTAGTCTGTCCGTCTGTCTGTATGTCTGTCTGCCAATCTGTCCCGTTTAGATAGAAACAAACTAGAAATGTTATTGAACATCCTATATTATATTTTAGACTTTTTTATTTTTTTTTTGAGCAATTGCTACTATTTGTGTTTTTTAAAATTGAACAGTTTAATGTTTTGAGGTCTTGAATTACAACATGTATGAACCATATACATCTCATATATAGTACTAGGGGATGGTCATGAGGTATGCGCTCTGGACTGTCGTTTGATGCTCTAGATTCTTCTGGGTACGAACCCCATCCTGTAATGAGGAAGAATTCGGTTAGTATGTAATATTCCTCAGACATAAAACATCTACAGCAGAACAAAAGATAGTTGTTGTAACTCAGTTCTTGATGTTTTCACAATTTTGTAGTTGACAACGAGGAAGTTTGGGACTGCAGCCGTTTGCTCTTTCAAGCTACGAGACGTATTTTATTTACTTTGAATATTCAAGCCGTTCTCAACTATTTTTTTTATCTATTTGCAGGAATTTTAATGTACTAAGAAAGATAACATTATTTGGCTCAATGGACCATATAAATACACAGAGTTCTTCCCCTTATAGACATACGAAAATATTTTTATTACAAAGTTTACATCAACTCAGTTGTCTGTCTGTCTGTCTGTACAAAAGTGTGTATATTTTTTATCTGACAGTACAAGAATCAATAAAATGATTAACCGATTATTTAATTAACTATTGGTAATAAATTATTTTGTTTTATTTATTGAATCAGAGAAAGATATTTTAATTGACTGAAGTGGTATAAGCTGAATTAGTCCCCTTTACAGGTCTTCGTCTGAGTCTTAGTGAACACACACCTAAAAATAGGACGAGGTTATAGAAACAATAAATAACTATACAATTTTCCATGTTCATAAGCTCTCCAATAACAAAGTGGTTACAGTGATGACTTGAGAAAATCTGAGAAGGCTGAGCCATAAGTTTGAATTCATATCAATCCCAATTTAAAAAAAAAATAAAAAAAAAATTAATGCGTTTTTCATTACTAATCTTGATGTATTACTCATTTAATTGCATAACTGATATGAACTAATTGATACAAAGTACGCATAATATAAGTTTTGTTTTTACTCTATTGCGACGTTTCGTAGATTCGCTAATAAAATTTCAGTTTTAAAACGTTTATTGGCGTTTAGTTTTCTTCCATCCCGTCATAGGCAATATTACTCATTCCAGTATAAATAAAGAAATAATCTATGGCTTATATAGCGCTAATTTCATGATTATAGCATTCTCAGAGCGATATGGTTCAATGTTATTTGTGGACCAGTAGAGGGGGGGGGGTGTATCTGGGAGTAGGTTTTCCGTGCTGCCTTTAGGCAAACCTCTTTGAGATGGTACTGGTTTGACATCTCCATTATGATGTGTTCATCGATAAACTTTTTTATAATGAGTTAGCTCCCATAAAACAAGATTAACCATCCTTTCAGACCTCAGTAGAGGCCGTGTTAATTGACATAGATACTATTAAATTTGTGGCTGAGGTAAAACGCTTGGCTTACGAACAGGACGGTCCCGGGCTCGAGTCCTGCTGAAGACTTGGATTTTTTAAATTTCGTTAACCGTGGGTCACAGAAACAGATGACCTTTAGATAATCTGCCCGATATATCGCCAGGTCTGGAAGGGGAAGTTTACTTTTTTTTTACTTTATATGAAAAAGAAAACAAAAGTAAATTTGTTAGCTTCGTAAAAATGTTTAGGACCATTGGATTAGGGTTCAAATGTATTCAAATGTCAAATGTTATGTTCTGCGGACCAAAGTCTAAATATGCAACATGTCACAGGTCGTAACTTGCCCGCTGACCGTAGTTCACATCACTAGTTTAAACATTAAGGCTCACATGTCATGTCTCGCATCTCTTCTATTTCTCATGTGTCTCGTATAAACAATTTTTGTGTCTTAAATGATAGGAATGCATTAACTCTCTCTCTCGCTTCCCTAATCAACGATACAGTCGTTGATTTGACCTCATTAAATTAAAATAATGTTTGATTTTTATCAACTTTACTTGTGTTACATAAAAAGAGCATACAAATAAAACATTTTCTGATATCTAACGGAACTACTGCACATATCGAAAATAAAGAATCCCATCCGAACGTGGAAAATAATACGAAGCGAAATAGTTAATCAAGCGTTGTTATAAACCTAGGTCTGCAAAACGAAGAGAATCAAAAGGACAACTTGGACGATTGAGCAATGTAGGCTTTGTGAGCATTTGGCCATTTTTAGGTCGGCCAAAAAAAAATTATTCCAAGGTTACCGTTTTAAACAAATTTTTAGTTTACTAAAAAATTAATAATTTAATTTTTGTTATCTAGACTAGAAATGTGTAAAAATAAAAACTGGAAATGAAAGATATAAAGGTGCAGGAGTAGAAGATAGCGCGAATATGAAAAGAAAAAGGAATGATTTAAATCCTAGGACCTTACCTTTTAGCGGCCCCCGAAAGGGGAAAAGACGCTATTAGTTTTGTGCGAAATGTCTGTCCGTCTGTCCGTCTGACCGTCTGTCCGTCTGTCCGTTCGTCCCGTTTAGATCTCGTAAACTAGAAAAGATATTGAAAATCCGACATCACAATATTTTACACCATTCAAAGCTCTGATGCAACGACTATTTTTTTTCCTGAAAGCGAAAAATCTAATTTTTTAAATCAGTTATGCAAGTTAGACCTAAATTAAAACAAATAGTAATCTTGTAAACTTTATTTTCTTGATCTTTTTATTTATTGCGGAAATTTTTTCTAAAAGCATTCGAGAGATTGGGCCTTTCCAAAACAATTACATCAATTATAAGACTTCAGGTAGGCCAGGAGAGGCGTGGTAGCTGAGCGGTAAAGCGCTTGGCTTCTGAACCGGGGGCCCTGGGTTCGAATCCTGGTGAAGACTGGGATTTTCAACTTCGGAATCCTTAGGCGCCTCTGAGTCCACACAGCTCCAATGGGTACCTGATATTAGTTGGGGAAAAGTAAAGGCGGTTGGTCATTGTGCTGGCTACATGACACCCTCGTTAACCGTAGGCCACAAAAACAGATGAACTTTACATCATCTGCCCTATAGACCACAGGGTCTGAAAGGGAAACTAGTTAGGCCAGGTTCACACCTAACTTTGCATTCACTTGCACCTATCCTTTGATCTGCTGTACCGTTGGGGCACTACACAAGATCTGTCAACCTTCTTTCTCCATTCTTATCTCTCATTTGTCTTTGATATAATTTCATTTGGATGATCTTTCTGAAAATATTGAAGCCTGCCTGGGTGGACCACTTCGGGGGCCGATTTTGAGTTTGTGTTTCCACACAAACTGTCTTTGTAATCTTGTTTATTTTAATTTTTAATTTTTTCTGTTTCTCATTGTTATGTTGGAGCGTTCAGATGACTAGACCAATATATGAGATGAACTGTCAAACCAGGGAGCTCTCCATATAGTTTTCTTTCTATTTCGAGTGTTTTGGGGCCAGTGTCTTGTACGGGCCTCTTGGTAAAGAGAACAGTTCTGAAAGACATGGTTAGCATTCTCTGGTGATACTCCACATGGGCAGATTTCACTGGTTCTAATTTTGAGCTTCTGGTACATATGTTGTCTCATTCTGTTGTGTCCAGTCCTGAGTCGAAAGATTAGACGTTGATCTTGTCAGGATAGCTTATAATAGGCTTCATCTTTCTTGTGATTCGGATGAGAGCTTGTCCATTTCTCATTTATTTTTATTTACTATTAGTTTCTTCTGGATAGAGTGCTATGTTTATTTTGTAATTAATATCATGCAATTTTTATTTTTCAAGAGCAAGGTCTATAATTAGTTTTTCTTCAAATTTCTGAATGTTACTCTGGAAGCGAGCAGGCTTACTTTATAGACTCTGATCTAATAACAGTAACAAGAAAAAAATATTTAAAAATTCGTCTATAAAAAACAAAGCTTATGAATAGCGTAATTGTATCAATTATTTTTTTTTGTAAAAAGTTTTACACATTTTAAAACTTTTTAGTTTTTAAGTCATATATATATATATTTATATTTTACTTAATGTTTTAACCAATTTTATTGTATGTTTTTTTTTTTTAATTATAAATAATAACTGAATACACAAACTCTTGTGATTTCTAACAGTGAAAAGATTATCCACTTGAGGGAAGAAAGGGTATTAACTCTGAATTTCTCACCTCTTACATAAATATGCACAGTTATCTCGTATCTTACTGATGCAAGAAAATATTTTTTATTGATATATTTAGACTAGACTAGGGCTCTAGGGATGTCCAAAATCCGAACGCGGGCCGAATTCGGCTCGTGACTCAATGCTATTCGGGCCGCCAAAATGTTGGTACAAAGTATAGAAAATCAAACACAAAAAAAAATGGGAAGTAGATCTTTTCCCACTGTCACGGATGAATGTGTTTATGTATGTATAATCTATTTTTACAATCTGCGCGAATGACCGGAAGTGTGTTTTGTTGCCAGACGGAGAGACCAGCGTGTGTGATATGCAGTAAAGCTAATTAAAGTTTATGTGTTTGATCTAGTGGTTTCATTGTTTTATTTCGTTAACTAGAACTGAACCAGGGACACCTAGACATATCGAGACCTGAGGTAGATTCTATAGAGTTATAATTATAAATAAAATGAGAAAGCTGTGACACCCACCTTAGGAGGGGGTGGGGGTGGGGTAAAGAAAGGGGAGGGGAGGAGAGTTCTCAATTTTTTTTAAAAATTGATCTCATTCTTTAGATTGCTATATATAAATCCCATTGTTATTTTTAATCCACTTGAGCAGAGAGTTTTAGTCCTTAGAAATTTAAACTTTCTTCATCTGGTAGCGTCATCGCTTCTTGTGTGTGTGATATATCTGATACCGTTCAATTCCTGGTATTGATTCACGATACAGACAGCAACTTTGAAGTCACTGAATAGTTGGCGGCATGTAGATAAGATAAGATGAGATAATTTTTATTGATACAATCAATTGGTAATTCAATTTGACTACAATGAACAACCTCAGCGTATGTATGTGAGTAGAACTGTAAAGGAACTGTTCAAAGAAGCTTCAACCCTCCTTAAATGAATGGTAGTCCTAGATCCTCGTGTTTCAAATTTATTTTATTTCTTTTTGGATCTTTTTAGAGATATGATCATATGGACCGTGACATGAGTGTCGGAAATTAAAATGGCCCGCTGGGTCCATGAATGGACAAGAGTTTATAATTAAATCTCTTAATAATTTATGGTGAAAGTGGGGCCCAAAAATTTTTTGCAGATTTAATAGAAATATATTTTTGTTTTAAATCAAGTTCTGCAAAATATAACTAACAACCTTTTTTTTTTACATATATGTAATTACTTATTTAGTTTCTTTATCTGTTTTATATCTAATCTTTATCTAATCACTATCTGTTCTAAATATTGCCATTATGCTTATTTTAATTGTACTACTCAAACCTTGCAACCTCCTCCGGATATCGCTAACTCAGGCCACTTTGCTTCATGTGAGAGATCATTCTCAAAGCTCAAGTTCATCAAAAACTATCTGAGGAGCACAATAACACAAGAAAGCTTATCATGGCTTTAATGTCAGTGAAGAGACAAATACTAGAAAGTATCGATGTAGTTGATGTTATAGATGTCTTTGCTGCATAGAATCCACGACGTGAAGCGATATGAATTGAGATTTGTCACTTGTGCATTATTTATCTAATAAACAACGGTATTATTCATTAAAAGAGTCTTAATGATAATTTTTGTTAAGTTTACTGATATACTGAACCAATTTGACTTTGGGCTTATATATTTTTTGCCTACATTATCTCATGTCATATGTCGAATGTCAAAATGCAAGGGGCCCCCCAAAGAGGTCAATCCCCCCGGGCCTCAAATCGCTAGCTACGCCCCTGTAAAGAGGGGTCAAATAATCCTTCAAGAATGTATACCAAGGCCAACGCTAAGGCTATCCAGTACCGAAGACACAAGGAGAATTCAAGAGCTCCAAAGATACAGCCTGCTTCAGTCGAGCAATATGGCGGGAATGCACCAAACGACCAAGAAGAACAATTTTGACGTCATATGACAAAAATTCAATGACGCGACAAAATGTTTGTTTGTTATACATGTTTCGGGTGTTCCTTCAGAGTTGAAGATAGTTTACTTCCTAGTCCAAACCTCCCGCAGGACGACAGGGGATGGGAGCGGGAAGGGTTAAAACCCTCGACCGTCGATAAATCCGAACGACAGTCCAGCGCGCAAATCGCACGACCAGGCAGCCATCCCGACCAGGCAGCCAAGGGGAAAGCAACTAGTATCCAAGAAAAAATACACTGAAAATCACGTCATCGCCTATTGATGAAAGCGGCGCTATTAGATTAACTATATTTTTATTATACAACTAATTCAATAGTTGCGACAGACCTATATGATGTTTATCTAAATCTAGAACTAGAATAATGTAGATCTATTAAGATCTAGATTCTACATTCGAATTCTAAATCTAGATTTACGAAAATCCTATTTTAGGTGATTGACATCGTAAAATATCTCTATTTCTAGATCCAGTCTAGATGAATTAAAACAATTCAATCAATTCCCAATCAGTTTGAATACTTCATATAAACGGACACATTGAAAGGAACTCCTCTTTATGTAGATCAGTAAGAACTAGTAAACAATTAAATTACGCGCGTGCAAAAAAAAAGCGATACTATTTCATGGTAAATGTAATCTATTACCAGGCATTGACACACTGATAATTAGCAAGAAATACTTTTTTTTTAAATTAATTTTGTTTTTGTTTTAGAGTTGGAAATTTTCAGATTATAAACCGTACTCGCGTATTTTCGTGTCCATTTGCGTACCAAATACGCAAGTTGTGTACTTGTTGGCAACTCTGCTGTACGTCATTGTTAGTGACTTAGGGACAGTGAGAGAGAGAGAGAGAGAGAGAGAGAGAGAAAACGAGAACAAAACACAAATCAGCTGTTCAAATTGGTAGTCTCTACCCTGTCCTTCATTTCCATAATTACAAAACTATTACCAGAAAAACTTCAGGTATATGCCGTTCCTTAAGAAATTGTTCAACCGAGCGTGGCTCGGTCATCCGGTACTATATATGATAAAAAAAAGAGTAGTCTATATTGCAATTAGATCTAGAGCTGTGTTTCTTAACCTTCGGGGAAAAAAACTGCATCTAAAGCTCATTATAGGCAGTTCACATTAAAGTGAAATCCAGTAACGTGGAGGCAAGACGTGACTGACATTCGAGGATCAAATAACCTAAGTATATCTTTACTAGGCGTATCCATTGTAATATTATATTCTTGTTAAGCGAGACCTCTTGTAGATGGCATGTTTTGACCAGAGTAAAACGGCAGCAGAACGATGCTTTAAAGCTTTTTAAATATTCGACCATTTTGACCAGCGCAATATGTCTAATTTTAAGAATAGTTTGAACAATGCTTTCAATAAATATTCTAATATGAATGTATGTATAAGGCTTGTCTTCGAGTCCGAAGATTAGTGAGGAATATAGTATTTCCCGTGACTGCGCAGCCCCAGCTGTGTCCTACATATTTTGCCACAACCAGGGCATGCATAACCATTGCAGCAGAGTTTCTTTTGGTCCCAAATGTGTATCCCGCGGCTTTCGTGAGTGACCTCCAGCTATCTCCTTCCGACGCCGCATGCAGCCAGGGGCTCTCTTCTATGTCAGCCAAGGAAAGGTGACGCCTAAGCTGGTCTTGGAAGCGTTTCCGTGGGGCGCCTGTGTTATGTCGACCACCTTTTAGCTCACCAAAAATGACTGCCTTTGGCATACGTTCGTCTCCCATACGGGATACGTGCCCTGCCCAGCGTAGCTGTCGGACCATAAGAAGTCCCTCTATACTCCTTCTCAAGGACATCGCTGTTTGTAGTGCGGTCCTGCCACCATGTGTCTATCATGGAGCGCAAATATCTTTGGTGAAAGCGCTCAAGAAGTAATTAGTTGTTTTTTAATATGAATATAGAGGCCCTAACTACATTGCAATACAACCGATTTGTTACTTAAAAAAAGGATCCACATATTGATGATTTAGATTAAGGCTTCTAGAGTCGCCGCCGAAATGATTATTTTTTAATTAATATTTAATTTACTAAAGATTTTTTTTGTTCAATACGCCTGTTTGTAACTTCGTATAGTTACTTCATTTTGTTACAGGACAATAAGTGAAAGCTCTGAACCAGAATACAAGAATAGTTATTTCTATATAATAAAGTCTGTACATGGTGTGGTGTGTCTCACAGACTGAACTCTGAATAAATAAAAAGTAATTAGAACGTGTACATATTAGTAGGTATAATTTAATATATAAATAACGGGGGAAAGTGGCTGAGAGGTTAAGCGCTTAGCTTCCAAACTTGAGGACCTGGGCTCGAATCTCAGTGAAGATTTCGAGTTTGAATTTCGGGATATTTGGGGCGCCCATGAGTCCGCCCAACTATAGTGGGACCTGACTTAAGTTAGGGAAAGTAAAGGCGGTTTTTCGTTGTGCTGGCCACATGATACGCTGCTCGTTAAGCATTGGTCAAAGAAACAGATGACTTTAACATCATCTGCCTTATAAATCGCAAGGTCTGAAAGGGGAACTTTACTTTTACTTTAAAAAAAATAACATTAACTTGTACATTATAGTCCTGAGAATAGAAGATTTTTTTTTATTCGTTTTGTTATATCATCATCATCATCATCATTTCTTTGGGTTCCTTATGGAACATAGGGCCTCGACAAAAACACGCCACTCTCCACGGTCTCTTGCTAGTTTTTTGATGGTGTCCCAGCTCTTCCCGGTCCTCTCGGCTTCTTCTAGTACACTGCGTCGCCATGTTCTTTTTGGTCTTCCTCTGCGTCTTGTTCTCTGGGGGTTCCACTCTAAGGCCTGCTGGTATATTTTCTAAGGGTGTGACCAATCCATCTCCACTTCCTCTCTAAGATCAGCACTTCTATATTTTTCTGTCCACTCATCTCCCACAGTTTGGTGTTTTTTACTTGTTTTGTTTTATAATTTTAGGCAATTTTATCTCTAAAACCATTTGCAATGGACTGTAATATGTTATAAAGGGATTAGACTTTTAATAATACATTTTTATATGGAATTTTCATTTCATGTAAAACAGTATAATTAAAAATGGCATTCGCCTTGACCTGTCCCTTAGTCTGTTTGGGCACCGCACTTGATCTGTCGAACGTTCAAATGCGGATCTCAAACTTTGTAATGGAGAAGGTGCACCCTATTCCTGATCTCACGTAAAACCCTTACCCCATTAAATATACACATATGAAAAATGAATACATTCTAACATTTTAAAATTGAGAGTAGTTTTTTTTTTTTTTTTCCTTTTGTTTGAATAGGGGCTAAAGACTATTACAATGGGATGAAATCTCGATAGCGGTGAAGTTGTTTATTTTTGCAGTTCTCAACACAAAAATTATGACAGCCTCTAGATGGGATAGAGGGTGTGAGGGGGGGGCATTCCATTGCCTCTCCCCCCCCCCCAGACATGACCTATTAGTGTTATTATTTCCATACACTTTTTGTTCACTTTAAAGAAAAGGAGAAGGGAGAGGCTGTCGTATTTTGGTGGACAAATAAAGCAAGTTGTAAAAAAAAAAAATGCTACACATCTTAAATATTCATGATAACAGGTAACCAAAAAATACAATCAACAACTACTTAGTCACAGTCTGCATCTGAAGGGGATAAAATAAGATGGTGGTAGAAGTTATGGAGCCAATATCTGCACTTGAAAGTAGCAGCATTATAAATGTTAATTTTGGCCAAAAGCTTCTAATCACTATTATGAATTTTGGTGTTCAGGATTTTAAAAAAATCACGTTGTGGTGTTTAATTTCTGTTCGTTTATAGTGGAAATCTATTACGAGTATTTTTTTTTATTGATTTTCATCAATTCATTTGCAGTAAACAGCAGTTTTTACAAGGATGGCTGCCTGGTCGTGCGGTTTTGCGCGCTGGACTGTCGTTCGGATTTATCGACGGTCGAGGGTTCAAACCCTGCCCGCTCCCATCCCCCGTCGTCCTGCGGGAGGTTTGGACTAGGAAGTAAACTATCTTCAACTCTGAAGGAACATCCGAAACAATGTAAAACATTTTACAAAACATTTTCAACATCAACCTTAGCAGAAGCCGAAGCATATAATAGATTGGACCTATTGTAGAGATCTAGGTTTAAATCTTAAGCTAGGCCCATGTAGATAATAGCATTAGGATAAACAACTCTAGAAAGATTAAATTAACCCACATCCCTGCCCAAAAAGTAAATAGACTGTCTGTGCTACTGATTTTAACAACCTGGTCAGATAGACGTACACATGTAGGCCTAGTGTACTGTAGTGTGTAGTCGATGAAGACAATACAAAATTCTTTTTTTTCCTTGCGCTTTATGCAATAGTGTTTATTGCATGTTGAGTGGTCAGACAAGAATAAAACGCATTGGTCTAGTTAGTCAAGAATGTACGTAGGTCTACCTTCACACACCCTCCCTGCCCATAAGTAAATAGGCTGTGTATTAGACTGATTTTAACAACCTGGTCAGATAGTCGGACGCACTTAGACCTAGTGTACTGTAGTCCATGATGACAAGACCACCCTATGTTTTTGATCAGACAAGAAAAAAACACATTGGCATGGTTCTAAACCTTATCTTCTTATTCTACAGACGCTACTTCAAAAAAAGACGATAATTACGTCCTACGCATTTCATGTGTCAATCTAGTCATGCATGTTAATCAATGACCTAAACTCTACTTTTGTCAAGAATATGTAAGTAGATCTCTCTTTACACTAAAATAGCCCTAGTTACACTTGTCAAATGTTTCTTAGATCTCAAGAAATGTCGCTTTTATATCTTTAGTTAAGATCTAAATGTGAAAATCTAGATCTATTTCTTTTATGAGTTTTTAAACTTTACCAGTGCTGTAAGATTTTACGTTATGTAATGGATGCCTGGTTCTGCGGTTTGCGCGCTGGACTGTCGTTTGGATTTATCGATGGTCACGGGTTCAAACCCTGCCCACTCCAATTCCCAGTTGTCCTGTGGGAGGTTTGGACAAGTAAGTAAACTATCTTCAACTCTGAAGGAACATCCGAAGCATGTAAAACATTTTACAACAAATATTTTAATATAATAAAAAAAATATACCCTTCTGTTCTAAAGGTTTTAATTAAATGCGAAACTACACACACACAAGATACATATTTATTTGAACATCTTTATTTCTTTTTTTTTTTAAATTTTATTGTGCCTTTATGAAGAAACATCCTCCTTATCTGACTTTATTATGGAGAAAGATTTTGACAATGTTGGATGATTAGCTAGGTCTAGATCAAACATACCCCCTCCCCCCCCAAAAAAAAAAGTTTTTTATAATTTGTAAAGTTTTAATTAATTTTATTTAGTTTAACTGTCTTTTGAAATTAAGTGGAATAGATCTATTGATCTAGAATTTTAGAATCTACATATTTTTTTGGCATCTCGTACAGCACAGCAGACAAACTCACAAAAGCAGTCATGTCGCTATAGGTTCTGCGTATACCGTTCACGCCATTCACGGTCTGCGTTTACCGTAGGCGTAGTCATAACACCACATGGGCACATATAATTCGCGAAACATTCAAATAAATTTAGTAAACACTCATTCAAATAAATAGTAAGCACTGCACTCATCTATAATCTTCGAAATCAGTGACCTTCTCATTAAGTAGGCTCTATATCTAGATCTACATTTCAGATCGAATCTAGTTTAGAAATCTTTATTGAGACTAGATTGTCACCAGTCTAGATGTTTATTAAAGTTTATTAATTAGGATAGGCCTACAAATACCATTAAGATTATTCTATACTAGTCGACAAACGCGTAACATACGCCGCTATTTTGCAGGGCCGTTCTAAGGGCACTGCAACCTATGCAACCACAGATAGCCCCGCACTGTCATAGGCCCCATGCTAATCCTAGGTGTAAATTTTTAAATTAAACCATTTTATAACTCATAACAGAATTCCTGCGGCTTCCTAATTAACCAGGCACTGCTTGAAATGTCCTGAAATTGCAAAATATACGAAAAAGTCCTGGAAATGTCCGGAAATTGTAAAAATCTTTTGAAAACTCTTAAAAATCTCATGAATTATAGACAAATGTTATTTTGGGGTGTCATTCAATATGGAAAACGCCATTGATACGTGCGATAAAAAAAAATGGCATTATACAATTCAAGTAAATGTGGATTCAGATGAAAGAAGCTTCTCACGCCTTAAAATAATGAAGAATTACTTGAGGTCCATAATTCTTGAAGATAGATTTAAACATTTGGTAATTCTTGCTACTGAGCGTGATCTATATAGGAAACATAATTTTTATGATATAATGTAAAACTTCGCTACACGCAAAGCTCGTTTCGCATAGGGCCCCACAATGGTTAAGTCCGGCCCTGCTATTTAGTGACGGGTGAATACTACTTGCTATCTCCTCCCCCCCCCCTTTTTTTTTCACCGTTGAAGTTACGTGGCGTAACTCTAGTTGCTTTTTAGTGACGAGTGAATACTACTTGTTCTCCTCCCTCTTTTTTTTTTCTCCGCTAAAGTAATGTGGGGTAACTCTAGTCCGATTTTCAGAAATAAAAGAGTGATCTTTCCATGACTTCTTGGTGTCAGGAATGGTTGAGCCATGAAGAGAATTATATATATATATATATAGTTCCTGTACAACACATTCATATTTTCCTATCAAACCCGGGGTGGAAACTATCGTAGGAGGAAACGATTAGGCTAAAAGGTAGCAAAACAAGACTCCCGTGGGCGTGCCTAAGGGGGTGTGAGAGCATCCTCATTGCACTGTGCGGAGTTGTAAAAAAGCTCCCAAAACCCTGTCATAATCCAGGCGCGTTCCTCAAGAGGCCGTTACATAAAAGGCGTGTCCAGCACGGTTAGCTTGGTACAGAAAAGGAAAATGGCAGGGGTCCCGGTGCACGCGGTCTCTGGTTGCGAGTCTGACACCCGCCAGGCCATGAAAGGGAGCTATTGTTCACTTTTGCTGGATTAGAATTCCAAGAGCCGAAGGCTCAACTCTACCTGACAGTTTCAAGAAGAAGAAGAAGAAGAAATTCTATTTATTTTAGGTTTTTACTAAAGTTTCTTTTTTTTTTTACTTTGGTGTCATCCTCAAGTTCACATGGCGGCCCCCCCACCGTTCAGGAGTCATTGACCCAAGCGCTATAAGCCCATTCGCGCCATTGTTTCTACACTTCGGGCTGTGGGCCCAAATGGCCGTGCACCCGGGTGCATTGAACCCTTTCGCGCCATGGATGCTACGCCACTGCTGTGATCTGATCATTATCGGATAAGATTTCGTTTCTGTTTTCCAGTCTAGGTAAAATATATATATAGGTCTGTGATAACTTGTCATTTTTTTGTAATTTCTTAATTAGCGATTTTATTCCTCATCGACTTCAGAAGACAAGGCTATTTCCTTCCATGTAATGTGCACTAATGTGATGTATAGGACAGCAGCTGTACTCGTGGTAACATAAGAGACGCTACATAGTTGAAATTAGGAAAAACAGATGATGTTTCTACCAAACACTCGCAAAGTAATCTTTTATGTAGGTAGCTTTTATTTTCTTGTTGACTTTAGACATATCATGTTTTATGGCGAGGATTTGCGAAAAAGTAAATATCTTGAATACCAGAAGTTAATAGCTTTGTAGGTTGCAGCTGTGTCTTCGTAGGGATTGGCAATATTTTCTTCTTTAATTTTTCGACAATAATTTCAATGCATGTTATTATGTTTTATAAACTGAGTATCTATCTATCTATCTATCTATCTATCTATCTATCTATCTATCTATCTATCTATCTATCTATCTATCTATCTATCTATCTATCTATCTATCAATGTCTGTCTGTCTGTCTGTCTGTCTCTCTGACTGTCTGTCTATCTATCTATCTATCTATCTATCTATCTATCTATCTATCTATCTATCTATCTATCTATCTATCTATGTCTGTCTGTCTGTCTGTCTGTCTGACTGTCTGTCTGTCTGTCTGTCTGTCTATCTATCTATCTATCTATCTATCTATCTATCTATCTATCTATCTATCTATCTATCTATCTATCTATCTATCTATCTATCTATCTATCTATCTATCTATCTGTCTGTCTGTCTGTCTATCTATCTATCTATCTATCTATCTTTCTATCTATGTCCGCCGGAGCCCCATTATCTGAGCTGGTTTTCAGGGGCTGTTAGTGACGTACGCCTTGTAAGCATTTAAAAGTAGCATTGTATATAATTATATAGGAAAAAGTAGCTAGTGACATATATGCTTGTTTGATTAATAATAATAAGTTATAGCTTTTATATACCACTATTTCCATGCTTTTTTTATAGATCGAAAAAATAAATAAATAAACACTACACAAATTTTATAACATATTTGCGAGATACGAAAAACTGATTGATTCATTCACTGACTTCTTCAAGTGTCTCTGGAAAATACGAAAGAGATTAGCATGAACTTTTGTACACAGGTTCCTTTTATGGCCAAATTATTATTTAGACATTGGATGACTGCCTGGTCGTGCGGTTTGCGCGCTGGGCTGTCCTTAAGACTTATCGATGGCCCGGTTTCAAAACCTTTCCGCTCCCCCCGTCGTTCTACGTGAGAATTGGACTAGGAAATAAATTATCTTCAACTCTGAAGGAATATTCAAAACATGTAAAGCAAAATATTTGACTAACATTGAATGTCGAACAATAAGTTTAATAATAACGAATGGTACTGTCAAATATTATGAAGCTGAACCTCTACGTCCATAAACAGTGCCTCTCTCTACAGCTGTCAAAAGTATTCTGTTTACATTTCGCTATTTTCCTAAAATTCTATTCTTGTTTTTACTAGTCGCGTCATTGTCTCGTAAGTCAAAACTTTACCTTTCTACGAAACAAAGAACTAATTCCTAATTGTCCCATAACAGTGTTTCGATGAGATTTTTTGTTCAATAATGTCTGTGAGGGGAAGCTGCTTTGTTTCGACAAGCTATAAAAAAGGGGAAATAAAATTTTGTAAAGTGTGTATAAGGTACAGAAAGAACTAAATTGCGAATAGTTTCGACTTGTTAAATCGGAGACGAGAAACAAATAAAAGTTCGAGGACCAAAAGTCTATATGGGAGAGCGTTACGATGTGAACGGTGTGGAAAAAAAATAGGGCGGAGAGAGAGAAAAGAGAGAAGGAAAAAGACAACAATTCACATACCAAAATTACGTGTGCGTTAGAAAGCAGGCCATTACGGTTAATGTCAAAAGTCTATGTTAAGGAGCATCATGATGCTTAGGATGCAAACAAAAAGTTGTCTATCTTTTAAAGTATTTCCTTTATTATATTCCAGTGCAAGATTAAGATATTGCTGCTACTGGTGATTAGCACCTTGATTCTGGTATGCTATTACAACATAGAAACAACTGCCGAAGGGAGGCTTGAGATTTTTCCCTCAATGGAGGTTAGGATGTCGTTGTGGAGAGACTATGGTTCCGTATGGAAGAGATTTACTGAGCCTCATTCTTCAAACAAGAACATTTCCTTTTCTTTGAATGGATCACTTTTTATTCCAACTACATCAACTTCAATATTGAACACATCGACAGATGACCAACAGTAAGTGTTAGTGCCTATGGCATTCAACGTCCGTAGTATACGAGTTTCTTCCTTAAGTGTGTACCTGTACAGTGGTTAAATGGGTCAGCTTTATTGAAAGAAAAAAAAGGGCAACGGGAGGTCAGATGCAGTGGCATAGCTAGGGATTTGGAGGCTCGGGGACTTGACCTCTTTAGGGGCTCATGCATTTTGGCATTTGACATTAACAATAATTAGATTTTATAACGTTTTAGCTAGAAATTAAATTTAATAAGTGCGATTTTACATAAATAGAATTAAAATGTTTTTTTTTTTAATCTGGAACAACCAAATTTCGTAAATGAGAAGATTACTTGTTGTATTTTTTAGAAGAGGGATTTCAAACAGTTCTATGGCTTTAGTCAATTTTTCATATAAAATTCTGAATAAATTTGTCGACGATTTATAAGAAAATTAAAAGTAATGTAGTCGATTTCTTGTTCAAAACAAAATCCGGAACATTCTTAACGAATAAAAATTTTTTGTTTTGGTTCTGCAAAAAAAAATTAAACTTTAAAAAAGTCTAAAAAGTGATTTTCAAAAATCATTTCTAGTAGATTACTTTCTTATTGTAAAATCCTGAACAGCCTATTGTGGATATTTATAAAAAAAATCATTTGACATTAATATGTTCTAAGATGAAAATACGGAACAATACGATATCGACAATTAAACTATATAAGTGTGTAAATGTAATGTAAGTCTATGATGTGATTATAGATAATCGTTTGACATACTTTATTTTTTATAAAACAATAGGCGTAACAATTTTATAGTTAATGAAATATAAGTCAATATAGAGATGTTCATTTAGCATTTATATGCAATTTACATTAAAAAAAAAAACGGAACAACATATGATTGATCATGTGTTTTTGCAACGTTTAAGCATGGAAATTAAATGTAACATAAGTTGGAAAAGCAAACAAATATTCGTTGACATTGATTTGTTTTTCACAAAAACATTCGGAACAATCTATTATAGATACTTAAAACTATTACAATGTTTCTGAAGGAACAATAAAGGTTAAATCAGATTTTTAATAGCCTTTAGTGTTCTTTTTTTTTTTAAATCTAAACGTGACGGACAGACCGACCAACAGACAAAACGCACGAAAATAAGCGGCTTTTATCACTTAAATAAAATAAATACAATCTGTTTATTTAAAAATTTTGAAGGAAGTAGTTTAGTACTATGTTTTGCCGCGTCCGTCACGCTACTGCACGAAATTCGCTGCCTAAAAAGAGGTTTCGCGGGTCAAAGGTTGATACAGGTGTAATACTTTTTTTTAGTTTAATAATGCTTATAAAAACATACATACGAAATATTATACATATTTTTTTTATTAATTTAGATATTAGAAGTTTAATGAGCTTTTTAAGGACTATAGAATATCACAATCTCGAAGCCATCCCAGATCAGTATCTCCCCGACAACCAAAATCGATGACATAGTAACTGGGAAACTATGTCAAAATTTTTACTTTTATGGCTTAGCGTGTTATCCAATTCTCTTTTATAGCAATGTCAACTTCTGAAAACAAAGGCGACTGAAACAGAGCATTTTATAAAAAGTGAATGCTAGAGTTAGGAAAGAAGATTGAATTACGCAATTTATGGCTTTGCGTGTTACTGTTTGTCGGCTTATTCTAGATGTAGTCAACCGTACAGCGTTTCAGTCCTCGCTGCACCGCTTGCCTCAGTTCACATGTGTTGGTTTTTGTCCACTTCCCCAATTTGTGGCTTCGCGTGTTACTGCTTGTAAGCTTATTCTAGATCTAGTGAAGCGAACAGCGTATCAGTCCATAGTACCGCATGCTTCAGTTGACGTGTTTCTTTGTTGTTGATTATTATTAACGACTCTTTAAACTGCTCTGGCTGTTCTCTATACAATTTAAAAGATTGTCAATTAATATAGCGCTTTTGGTGTGTTCTGACACATTTGTGTTCGATGCCCTGTTCGATGCCCTAATGATATTTTACGAAAAAAAAAGAGATTGTTTTAACACAAAAAAACAACAAAAAAACATTTTATTTCAAGTAGTTCGGCCTTGCTTGGTAGCAATCAGTCATAGAAAGTGACTTAGAAAAATGTATTCTACCTTCTACTCTACCTTCTATCCTTAAATCTCTACGTAGTTATGAAGAAACAACACACAAAAAAAAACGGATGCTGTGCCTAGCAAATTTAATTTTAATGCTTTAACCTATAGCCCGTTCAAAATAAATATTTGTCAATTCTCTAGCCTAATCAAAACCAGAGTTTTCCCCCTTGTGGCCAACGAGCTAGCAATTATTTTCTCGGTGACATACATCAACAGTTAAATTTCTAAGAAAATTATTAGAGCCGTTTTTGAGTTCCTTGTCCAAGTTCCACCCAAAAATATCCGAGTTGAATAGAGGTATTATAATACAATAATAAAATGAAAGCAAATTATCATATAACACAGTAATAATAAATAATGAAATCGATGAATTCAATCACACATCTTCCCATAATTCCTATTCCAGTTCTCAATTCGCATCGGCAATGACCCCCCCCACCCACACACACACACACTCAAAGTAGACAGAGCCCCAACTAACTAGAATTACAACATATTAGCGTCATAAATAAGACAAACATACAACATCATCCAACACTATGGCCACCAGTTACAGTCCATGTACACAAAATTTATCTTTCTTTGGTTAATATAATCTCCCCAAATAGCTGTATTTTATGAAGTACTAGACATATGTTACCCGCGACCCGCGGGTCTTTATTTGCGCATTACTTTCGATATAGTCACTGAGAGTGTTTTGTAAACAATTAAACGAAATAATAATGTAATAAGTAAAGCGAATGTGTCAATGTAAAAATAGTGTGAATGAAGCTATCAAATCAAAATAGCTAATAGGCTTAAATCCATTTTTTTTTCAAATTAAAACATTTGCTTGTAGGCCTTCATATATTTGATTAAAATTTGAGATGAATAGACTAAATTTTGTATGTTCATGTGTATAAAGTATAAAGTAGATCTTGAGGTAGACGTAGATCTAAATCTACACTAATCTAGAGTTCTGTGCTGCGCATGCGTGAACTTTTTTTCATGAATGAATATAGGCCTATCTCAACACGGCTACGCAGCTTTAGCGAACAGCGAACGAATGTATTAAAAATGCTTTAGAAAAACAAATTTCAATGTTAATTTGATTAAAATATCAAATGAATGGACAATAATTAGTATGTTTATGTGTTGAAGCATAAAACTATCTTTGCGAAAAGAAGTTTTATCATCTTAGAGTTCAGTAAGAGTTTTAGACCTAGGCCTAGGTCTTTTCATGTGTCAAAGTAAAAAATAATCTGCGCAAAGTGTATTTCTTAAAATTAGATCTAGGTCTAAATCCTTTCTATCTTTTCTCATGTCAACATTGTAGACATGGCCTAGATCCATAAAATACTATAGCTGTAATAGAGTCGGACAACTTTATTTTTTTTGAGGGTCTTAAGTTTGTTTTAGGGCTACAATACATACACTACGGTCTAAGTTGGTACCCAATTAACATTCCTGCCTAGTTTTATCAAGATTGGTCTAGCGGTTTTGATGTCTATAAGTAACATACATACATACATACATACGCCACACATTCTACTTTATAATATAGATAAGTTATTTAAAAAAACAGAACGGTTATCTTTCAGAAAACAAAAAGTAGCCGTTGAAACAAAAATTTGAGATCGGATTTTTAATTGCTTTCTAGTTTTTTGAGATCTGAGTGTGACAGACGGACAGACGGACGGAAAGACAGAAAGACCGAATAAAAATAATAGCGTTTTTTTTTCACTTTCGGGCTCTCCGAACCTCCAAATTCACCAAATGTATCGTTGTACGACTTGCTGTTATAGAAGCAGAGGTATTCATTGTTGATGTTATGCAATGGTTTGTGCAGTGGCGTGCCTTTAGTGCAGTGATGCCCAACCTAATTCGGTCTGCGGGCCATTTTATTTGCGACACTCGTGTCGCGGGCCACAAAAGATGAAAAGAAAAATCGAAATGAAATTGACTTGAAACCATTTTTATTAGAATCCCGAGAATCTAGTTCTTATTTATTATTCGTTTATATGTTTATTAATCGAATAGTTTCAGTTTATCGGAAACAACCTTCTGCATATCATGCTGCATAGATAAGCCATCAAGTCTGAGCACTGAATCGAGATTCTCGTCATTGAAACGATGATATAACATAGGCTTCGTCAGTTTCATCAATGTAGAAGTTGGTTCACACAAATCAGTGCTTGTAAACATTGAGATCATCCTTGACGTTTGTTCTCGGAGATTTGAAAAATTTTCTGCTGACAAAAAAATCACCACCTAGAAATCAATTGTCTGCATCGCTTGAAAATTGTCAAGCAGGAGGGGTCTGTCTTTGCAAGTTAATCAGTTCCAGTTAAAGATCTATCAAAGATATTTGACACATCACTGCAAATGGATTATCGAAAAGACAGATTTCATTTTTTTTTAAAAATGAAAACCCAAAAACCTTTAGTTGAAAATATTCTTCAATAGCCTTAGAATCAGATCATTTTTCTTTTGACAAAGACATATTTAGCTGTTTATAATGTTGTGGAATGGTACAGGTAGGGAAATGACAAGGTGCACCCTTTCCGTGTGCTGAATGAAGAGTTGTAATTTAGTTTGGAAAGCGCTAATATTAGCATAGACACATGAAGAAAAATCAACATTTCATTCAATTGTAGTTTGAGTTCATTCAGATGTGACGTGATGTCGCGATTAGCAAAATTGCCTAATCCCTCAATCATGAGGGGTCGTTTAGCTGAGACACTTGCTTTAATACCTGTGTCAAAAAATATATATTTCATGTCTTAAAAAAAAAAGTTTTAGTACCTCGTCACATGGCCCAGACTCAAAACCTTGCCACAGAGATTTTGTTGGTGAGGCCGCAGACGCTCGGTTCCAGTTCAACAACTTTTCTAATAACTCTTGATGCCAGTCCGATGTGACATCCATCCATAATTATGGCACCATCAGTAGTCACTCCCACGAATTTCTCTCATGAAAGAAAAATATCTTCTGTGAACAGGTCCTGGCGTGGTGGTCCCATGCATCCTCCTCATGGCTACTAGTTCCTCTATCATTTCAACATTACTGACTGTACCTCGAATGCCAAACGTTGATAGGTACTGAATACATTCGTTTAATATTTAGCAGCCACATTTTCTTTGTAAAACTAATATGTTGCCTTATTATGCTCCACAAAAAAAGTAAAGATGTGTACATTAAAGTGTTTAAGACCATGGTACCAGTCAATCGAAGGAGGGAAAGATGCTTTTTTCAACTTTTTTTTAGAGGGACGATGATTCTCTACACTTTGTCTATTATCAATAGCCGAATAGTATCCTGTCGCTAGATCTACGCTTTAATATCTCTACTGTCTGTTGACGGGAGATCAACAATGTATAGAGGAATACTTTGGTTTTACCTTTACGTTGGGCGTCACTTGTTACGTCTTAATATACAATGAGACTGTTTATCGATTCACTCAGACCAAAACGACAGAATCATAGTTTATAAATCATTTAATCTTAGTTAACACAGTAAGCACAACATTGCTTTTATTCCTCCATTTTGGTTCCCCCCCCCTCTCCTTTCAACACGCATTCGCACCATTCCACATTTACACTACCGCAATATATATTATATCATTAAATCAATATAGATGAAATGAAATCAATTTAAAAACACAGTTCAAATTTATGTTATTTGTGAACAGAGAGTTGACCAAAGGACATTAAAACTAGTGTGCATTTTATATGCGTCTTTTCAGTGTCTCGAAGAGTCTCAAAGAAACACCAGACGGACCAACGTCTCAACAAGTCAATGATCACGACGCCTGGCTCTTTTCAGCCTTCTTCGACAACTTCAACAACACAGACCTGATCCGAGTGTTTGGCATTCAACCATTGCTGTTAAAAAATTCGGTCTTCTGCCACCTCCTGGAGGGGACTTACACTTCCGTCATTAAAGGGACGAAAACTCTTTTGTATGAGTGGTTTCAAACAAGGTGAATACCAATATTGAAAGACAAAATAATTTGTCTTTTTATTTTATTTCCCGCATGATATACAAAGCAATTATACTTGATATATATATACAGGGCCGCCGCGAAGGTTGTGGCCGCCTGCGTGCGAAATAAAAAAAATGCAGCCCCCCCCCCTTTTTTTTTCTAGAAAAACAAATGTATTACGACTGAGCTGGACACTGCATCAAAATCGCCCGTTGATTTAAATCTATTTTTGTAGATCTTTCATATTTTCCCTTCATATTCGCACACTTGGTGTTTCCCTCATGCCCTCTTAGATGCTTTAGTTCCAATTTTAACTTTGCATTTTTTCTATCGCGATGTCACAAAGTCCTTCTCCAGTTATTTCAGTCATGGGGCGAAACCCAAAAAATGTTCATATATTGCAACATATATAAGAAACAGAAACAATAATAATAGTGATCAGTACAGAAGAGACATATTTGGTGTACAATCTAATGTTTTGTGGTATTTTGATAATGATTATCACGCTTGTATTTTGGCTCCATCATATCCAAAAACACTCTACTGGATAAAGACATAAACAACAGGATAGCCAAGGCAATGGCCACCATGTCACGGTTGCAGAAAAGAGTCTGGGACAACATATTGCTGACTAGCAGTACTAAAGCCCTAGTCTACCGGACCTGTGTGTTGAGCACCTTGCTGTACGGAAGTGAAACATGGTCAACCTACTCATAGCAGGAAAAAAAGCTGAATGTCTTCCACCTCCGATGCCTAAGGCGGATCCTTAAAATAAGGTGGCAAGATAAGATAACCAATGAGGTAATGCTACAAAGAGCAGGATGCCAGGACATCCGCTCTGTTATCAGCAGCAGACGCCTTGGCTGGCTTGGCCACGTTCGTAGAATGCCAGTAGGTCGACTTCCACAGGACATCCTGTATGGCGATCTAATAGAAGGCAGGAGAGCCGCTGGTCGCCCACTTTTACGTTATACGGATGTATGCAAACGCGACATGAAGCTCTTCAAAATTGACACTGGCAACTGGGAAGAGGTGGCACTGGACATATCCACTTGGAGAGAGAGCATAAAGGAAGGGTCACAGATTGCAGATGTCATACACAACAGAAGCAGAAAGAAGGGTGAAAATGCAACGGCGCCTGGTGATTATATATGCCTAACCTGAGATCGCAGCTGTGTATCAAGGATTGGCCTCTTTAGTCACACAAGAAGTTGCAAAGGGAAAAGATCGTCTCTCGAGACGTAAAATGCCACAGAATTTTGGAGAGATGTGCATTGTGTCCACAATTATCTGACCTACATGAATCTGGAGGTGCCTGCAGATGTATCCAACTCACCACTAGAATAAAATGAAGCGACTCAGTCCTGAATATGTTTCCAGAATTGACATAAAATAAATAATCCTAAGTACAAGTCACTAATACAATGACGTGAAATAAAACATATTAAGGCAGTGTTTCTCAAGCATTTCTGGGTGGCGACCCAGGATATAACAAACGTTTCGGTCGAGCCCCCCCCCCCCCTTAGACCTAAAGGAGCGATGTAAAACGAGTCCGTTTGTTTGTTATTGTTGCTGTTTTGTTTGACTGGAAATAGTGTTGCCTACATCATTTTTAAGCGTCGACAATTTTTTTTTTTTATGGAGATAGAGTTGAACATTCGGCGGGTTTCCGTTCAAGTCGGTAAGGGGTCTGATTTCGGGGCCGGGCCACGGCGCTGAGGGTATTATGACGTTATCAGCTTCAGAAATTCTATCTCCTAGCATTTACTCCTTTTTCTCGTTAATAAAAAGAAAGGATATAAAAAAGGCTTATATTAATGAGTTTTTTTTTTTAGAACGTACTATTCATCCTAGTAAAATAAAATCTGCAATAGTGTAATTGTCGAAAAAAAATTCGACCAATCTCAGATAAGAAAATCCAGAAGAATCAATCACACTAGCGGAGACGTTTTGAAATGTTTTCTTCAAAAAGTTTTTAAAAACATTTTGTCTCGCCGCCGCCTCCCCCCTTGTTGGTCGGTCGCTGGCTTTTAGCTCCAAACAGCTAGCAGCCTACAACTCAATGTAGATCTACATCTATCATGATAAAAAAAATATTCTACGCTTAACCAACAGCCATTTAATATAAATATGAAAATATTTTTTTTTAACATTGAGCTTTTAATTACTAGATCTATTTGACTAAACAACAATATTTATATGTAATATATTAAGAAAAAAAACAACAACAATGTTTTGACTGACCCTTTTCTGTAAGCGTCATCCGAAACAATTATTACAGACAACCCGCGAAAATTCAAGGTCAGAAATATGCAGGCGCGCCGCTCCCTGTTTTCTTATTAAAAGTTTCCAAAATAGTTTCTTGTGTACTAACATCGTTTTTTTTTTTTAATTGTCTTCAAAAGATGATGGAATTATTAGAATTGAAATAAAATATTAAAATATTTGATTCATTTTTTGTTTGTAAAAAAGATTTAAATAAAAAAGCTAACTTTGGAATAATGATATGGCCGCCCCCTACTTTCGGCCGCTTGCGTGCATTGCACATATTGCACAATAGATAGCGGCGGCCATGTATATATATATTTAATATATATATATATATATATATATATATATATATATATATATATATATATATATATATATATATATATATAGTGCTTTTTGTGACGGTAAGGCATCGGCGTAGGAGATCACATGAACATCATTTAATACATAGAAATTAATGCTCAGGAAGAAGATTAAAAAAATTGCCATAATCTGTCCCGCAAAAAAAACAAAAAAAAAAAACATTCAATTTACATCAAGCCAAACTGATTCATTCACATTGAAATACCATAAGTTCCTCTTTCAGACCTTGTGGTCTATAGGGCAGATGATGTAAAAGAGCTGGGTGGATTCAGAGGCGCCCAAAATTATAAATTCCTGTCTTCACTAGGATTCGAACCCCGGACCCCCGGTTCGGAAGTCAAGCGCTTTATCGATCAGCCAGAGCGCCTTCACCATTTGTTTAGGTATTGTATAAATGAGTTAATGTGTTTAAACCTGAAAATGTGAAAGATATAAATCGATAGGTCATCGAAGTAAAATAAAAAGATTAATTTATATATATTTAGTTTAAGCAAATGTCTCCAGCGACCTTGAAAAGAAGGACAAATCCTCTTGCTGTTGGACGTCTGGTAATCCTAGCCCTAGTTTTTATCCTCTACTGCTTTCCTGCAATAACATTTTATCACCAAGAAAAACTACTCCCAGATATCCCATTCCCCCACTGGTTAGAATAGAGTACTGACCAGGCTATAATCGTGAATATCGAGGTATACACAAAAAAAAAGCAATATTTCCAGTCACAAAAATTTAAGTTTCTTTGGGGCGAGGGATCAATTAAAAATTAATTACCTTACATTATTGATTCAAAATAATTGATCCTACTTCATTTAATATAGGCAAAGTTTTTTTTTTTTTTTTTTTAGTATTTATTTAATTGTGCGTGTTTTGTTCTTTCAGAAGGCAAGTGTTTAGTTTTGAGTGCCCTCTAAACAAAAAACGTCGACCACAGAATGTGTCCTTGACATTTAATAAGAAAGACACGCCCACCAACAGCCTCCTGGTTCTGTATCCACAAGCCTTGCAGAGAAATTTTACCGTCTGCTATTCAATGTTATATAACTACAATACTCCTTACCAGTTGGTTCAGAACGTCGAGTTCAACAGAGTCCTTGGGGCGGAGCACTTCTTTCTGTACAGGGAGAGCGTCTCCAGCGCTGTAGACACCGTACTGAAACATTATCAGAGACAAGGCTTCTTGACCGTCATAGAGTGGCCCATTCCAGTAGGGGAAATAAAATACCACGGTCAGAAACTTATAATCAACGACTGCGTCTATCGCAACAGGGGAGCGTCCAGATATGTGGCCATTCAAGACACTGACGAATTTCTTATTCCACACCAGCATGACAGCTGGACTGAACTTATTGGCGCTTTAAATAAAGAGTTTGAACTAAGTAGCAAAAGTCTAAGTGAGCAGCTAGGGACATATATCTTACAAAGCACATTTTACCAAGATTATCTAACCTCTTTGCAATGGGAGATAGTAAAAGAACACTTTTCGGTCAGCGAAGAGGATTTCCAGATGTTTGAGAGATATTCATTAAAAGTGTTCTCCCATTTAAAGAGATTAAAATTTCATTTCGTAGGAGAACGACAGAAATCTATTGTCCGGCCGGAAACGGTCTTGTTCAATGACGTCCACACCCCGAACAGAAATCGTCCAGGGATCGCCTACGTGATGGTCAGCGTTGATTTGGCTCTGGTCCACCACCACAGGAGGTGGTCCTCAACACAAGGCAATATTGTAGACGCTACATCCTTAAAGTTCAAGGACCGCTGTCAGGACTGAGTTCTGGTCAGCCTGGGTCTCCTGTTTACTGTACAGGGGAAGGGGGGCAATCCAGGTTGTTGGTTTCAAAACTGTTATTGTTTTGGGTTGTTTTTTATTTGGTGAGATGTTTTGAAAAACATAATGTAACTGATGATAAGGAGTGTGTTTTTTGTTCCTAGTGCAGGACGGTTGGTTTTTTTGGATATATAGTCTAAGTGTAGACTCTAACTATTTTTGCTGTATGAGAGTGAAAATAATGGAATTAAAGATGTTATATGTCGGTAAAGTGGCATTCTGAATCTTATTTTATCGTTGTATGTGTCATTATGATATTGTCCAGGACTTGGGTACATTTAGCCTGAAAATGAGTCTTTGACATTTTGGGGGCCGTCCAAAACAACTACATGCGATGGATGCATCAATCTCCAGTGAAGTATCTGCTGTATCCAGACAGCATATATCTCTGAGTACTGCAACCTGAAGTATCTACTGCACCCAGACAACGCATATCTCTGAGTACAGTAACCTGAAGTATCTGCTGCACCCAGACAACGCATATCTCTGAGTACAGTAACCTGAAGTATCTGCTGCACCCAGACAACGCATATCTCTGAGTACAGTAACCTGAAGTATCTGCTGCACCCAGACAAGGCATATCTCTGAGTACAGTAACCTGAAGTATCTGCTGCACCCAGACAACGCATATCTCTGAGTACAGTAACCTGAAGTATCTGCTGCACTCAGACAGCGCATATCTCTGAGTACAGTAACCTGAAGTATCTGCTGCACCCAGACAGCGCATATCTGAGTACAGTAACCTGAAGTATCTGCTGCACCCAGACAGCGCACATCTCCAAGTGTGTACTAATGAAAGAGTTCAAGTCCATAAGGAGCGGAAACTCGTCGTCTGTATTTTAGGCTGTTACTATCTAATAATAATGATTTAACATGCCGAATGTGTTCACTATTAGCAAGTAATAGTAGCACCCCTTCGTACGTCTAAACATAAGTGTATATGCATGGCCAATTTCGTTCCTTACAATTGGATTACCAATACGCTCATTCCTTGGATTATACTGAAGAAGCTGCTGCTGGATCTCATACTTATATGAATTTAACTTTTGTGGTACATTCTATTTGGATTATACTGAAGAAGCTACTGCTGGATATAATACTTATATGAATTTAACTTTTGTGATACATTCCAAGTACCGATACCGCGCGTAGGTATAAAGCCATGTTGGGATTACCTGTTGGATTATCTACCTGAAATAGACTAAGAGAAATCACATTATTGGATAACCTTGGACAATTGTCTTTAACCTGTTGGAGTACCAGTTGAACAACATAAGTAGGAACAGAGGTATTAGTATTATTTTAATTTTGCTTTAATTTTTTTTGTATGTATATCATTTTGTGAGGTAATATTGTAATAAAGGACACTGCTCTAGGAAATGTCAGAGTTTATACCTCGTCCATTTGAGGAGATAGTAGCCCAGGCTCAGATGTTGGGGTTTAAGGGCAAAACGTTAAAGAAATTTATAGAGGCCCAACAGAAAATTGACTCAGATAGACTGACAAGGGAAGCGGAGGAGAGAAGACATATAAGAGAGATGGAGGACAAACAACTAGCAAGACAACATGAAATGGATAAGAAAGACATGACAGTTAACGACAACCCACAACAGAATAAACAGTTAGACAAAAACCTAAAATGCATGACAGACAACGAGGACTTGTTATTCTACTTAGAACTGTTCGAAACGACTGCTACTGCTAACGACATACCCAAGACAAGATGGCCACTTGTCCTCACTCACAAGTTAAATGAAAAACTAAAATTGTTTATGATACAAACAAAACTGATACATAACACTGACTATGATTTTGTTAAGGGGGAGCTCCTAAAACAAGCCCAACTCACAGAAGAAGCCTGTCGAACACTGTGGCATGAACTTTCCCCAAAGACGGACGATATGAAAGATTTTTATGTCCATTTGAAAAGGACATTTGACAACTGGCTTAAAACATCACAAACCCCAATGACAGTAGACGGTATAATTGACCTTATAATGAGAGACAGACTTTACAGTGTGCTATCTTCTGAGGCCCTGAAAGATATTTTGCTACGAAAGCCTACTTCAGCCCAAGAGGTCTTAGACTGTATTGATCAATTTAGAGATGCCACGAAAGGCTCCACACATATTGTAAAGGGAAGTAACAAAGTAACTAGTAACGATATCCCATATGTAGCTTTTGGTGCCACTGGTCAATCTAACAGTCGTCGCCCGAATAATATAAACACAGAGGGTACACAAGTGATATGCTATAGATGTGGAAAGGGCGGACACATTGCTCGATGGTGTCGGGTAAAGATAAATGAGAATAGAGGGCCAACACAGCAATGACTAAGAGTATTACCAGAAAGGGGGCAACAAGTGGGATTATTTGCATGTCACACTGATACATATAATTTTCTAGATTATAAAGATAAATCAGTTGGTGGATTGAAAATAGTTGAGGGATTTTTAGGAGATCGAAGGGTATCTGTCCTACGAGATACAGGGGCGAGCATAATTGGGGTCCGAGAAAGTTTGATAGAAGAAAGTCAGAAGATAGATGGGTTTTTCACTTTAAAATTAATAGATGGACAAACTTTTCAGTATCCACTTGCTTGGATAGACATTGATACTCCATTTTTAAAAGGAGTCTTTGTAGCGGCCATGTTCAAGGACCCAATAGCAGATATTATTATTGGAAATGTTGATCAGGCTAAAGCATTTTTATATGGGAATGCTGTTACTAGGGCAATGGCGAAAGCAGAAGACAATAGGGTCAAATCGGAAGATAATGACAGGATTGGTCTAAGTAAGTGGATGGAATTGGACAGTGATTTTAGAGAGGATCAAAGAAATGATAGTTCGTTAGTTAGATTATGGGAAAAGGCGAAAGCAGGAACGGTCGAAGATAAGAAAAAGGGATTGGTATCATTTATAGTGGAAGAAGGTCTACTTTACAAAGAATTTGAGAGAAAAGATACCCCTGGGGTAATAGAACGACAACTTGTAATCCCTACGAATAGACGTGAACTAATATTAGAAATAGCACACTCTACACCTTTAGCTGGACATATGTCTATAAATAGAACCAGATATCGGGTATATTCGCATTTCTTTTGGCCTGGGGTAGATAAAGATATAAAAACATACATTAAATGTTGTGACCTTTGTCAAAGAGGTAGACACCCAGGAAAAGCTGGAAAGGTAGAACTAGGGCGCATGAATATTATTTCCACTCCATTTGCTAAAGTTGCTATTGATATCATCGGACCACTCCAAATGACAGATCGGAAGAATAGATTCATTTTAACGTTGGTTGATTTGGCAACAAGATGACCGGAAGCTGTACCACTACCTAATACAACAACACCAGTAGTAATAGAAGCTCTAAGTGCTATTTTTACTAGAATAGGATTCCCGGAACAGATACTTTCTGACAATGGATCTCAATTCAGATCCGAATTATACAAAGAAATATGTCAGTTTTTTAAAATAAAGATTGTTAAATCAACACCATTTCACGCCATGTCAAATGGGGGCGTAGAACGCTTTAACGGGACTTTGAAATGCATGCTGAGAAAGACGGCCGAAGCAGAACCTAAGAATTGGGATAGAGCTATAAACGCACTTCTGTTTGCGTACAGAGAGGTACCAAATGAGTCTACTAACATTTCCCCTTATGAAATGTTGTATGGAAGGAAAGTCAGGGGGCCTATGTCAATTCTAAAAGATCTTTTTACTAATCAACAGGTAGAACCAGAAATAAAGAATGTGTTTGACTATTTATTAGACCTAAAAAGTAGGCTGGCTGTGGCTTGTCAAATAGCTCAGAATAATAGCTCAAAACGTAAAGAAAATTATAAAAGGTATTATGATAGAAATAGCAAAGAAAAAGATATTCAAACAGGTGATTCTGTGCTTTTACTGAAACCACAGAGACAGAATAAGTTAGCCTTGCACTGGGAGGGGCCTTATAAAGTAGAAAAAAGAATTAACAAGTTTAATGTAAAAATAAAGAAAGGCAATCGAGTAAAAATCCTTCATGTTAACAGATTAGTAAAATATCACGAAAAAAACAACACGGAATGTACGGGTAAGGAAAATAGTGATCTACAACTCTCGGGAAGTGCGTCTCATGTCTTGTATGGGGGTCAAGGGGAAGAATTATTACATGCGTGCATAGCGTCCCTTGTAACCGACCAGGAAGCTGATAACCAAGAGGATGAAGTTACTGAGTTACCTACTCTTGAGAGTACAAATTCCAGGGAACATATTAGTATCAATACTGAATTAACCGAATCCCAAAGAGAACAGATTCAGACGCTAGTTGAGAAGTATAAAGATATAATTACTGATATACCGGGTAAAGCGAAGGTTAAATCATTCAACATTGAGCTCACAACAGAAAAGCCTATTACACTGAGGCCATACGCAGTTCCTATTCATATGAGAGATGTCTTAGACAAGGAGATAGAGAACATGATTCAAATGGACATTATTGAAGAGTCTCAATCGCCCTATGCATTTCCTGTCGTTTTGGTTAAGAAAAAAGATTCAACAGTACGTACTTGCATAGATTTTCGGAAATTAAACGCGGTTACCAAATTTGACGCGGAGGCTATTCCAGACCAAGAAGATCTTTTCCTACAACTTAATAGTGCCAAATTTTTTACAAAGATAGATCTAACAAAAGGCTTCTGGCAAATACCAATAGAAGAGAATAGTAGGAAGTACACTGCATTCAGGGTACCAAGTGGTCACTTTCAATTTAAATATCTACCGTTTGGTCTGATTAATTCTCCTAGTTTTTTTAATCGGACAATTAGGACCATTCTTAAAGGACTGGAAAATGTTGTGTTTTATTTTGATGACATTTGTGTATTCGGGCATGACTGGTCATCACACTTAATAGCACTAGAGAAAGTGTTGTCCAGGCTAAAAGAATATGGGTTTACTATCAAGCCAAGCAAACTTGAAATCGCGTATCCTAAAATAACTTTCTTGGGTAATATTGTAAGTGAAGGAAACATATACCCAGAACCCAATAACAGAGACAAGGTATTAAATATAAAAGCACCAAAAACGAAAAAAGAGGTTCGATGTTTGCTAGGTATTGCTAATTTTTATAGCAGATTTATTCCAGCGTTCGCGGAAATAGTATTTCCAATTACTGGATTGTTAAAAAAAGGGACACCGACGAGGGTCAATTGGACTCCAGAATGTGACCGGGCATTAAGAAAAATTCAAATGTGCATGACACGGGATCCTATACTGAAATTACCAGACGTTAATAGACCATTTATTGTGCAAACAGACGCGTCGGACATAGCCATATCATGTTGCCTTTTGCAGGAAGTAAAAGGAATATTCCATCCTGTTAAGTTCTTGAGCAGAAAACTGATGCCCAGAGAACAACGGTATTCTGTAATAGAGAGAGAATGCCTTGCCATTGTTTGGGGGGTGCAACGCTTGTCCAGATATTTATATGGCGCTAAATTCACAATTCAGTGTGACCATAGACCACTGGCCTTTTTGAAGAGCGCAACATATGGGAATAATAGAATTTGTCGTTGGGCTCTATTATTACAATCATTTAACTTTAATGTAGAACATCTAAAGGGCAAACTAAATGTAATTGCTGACTTTCTATCTAGACTAACAGAATAGACCAACATGACATTGATTACAGATAACTGACATTTAATATTTATTCATTTCAAAGTTATTTGTTTGCTAGGATTGGGAATATGTAATTAACCGCCTTCTACAAAAGGTAGAATATGTGTTTGCACAATATTTTTTGTTTACATGTTGATATGTATATATATATATATATATATATATAAATATAATTATAATTGCTTAGTATGTTGTATATAACATTTACATTTCGGAAAATATGCTTGTTCACTGACTATTTTTTTTTGTTTACATATAATTATTATTGCCTAGCAGGTTGTGTATAGTATTGACATTTCATGTGGATACATCTTTTTTTTTGTGGGTTTTTTTTTTTTTTTTTACAAACTGTAGGCTATGTTTAGTACCAAGATTACTTTTATTTGCATGTTGATATATGTACGTTTGGAAAAACTCTTTATAGGAAGTTTGTCTGTCTTAAACGAACCCAGAAACAGACAAAAATTAGAGGGGGGAGAAATGTCAGGACTGAGTTCTGGTCAGCCTAGGTCTCCTGTTTACTGTACAGGAGAAGGGGGGCAATCCAGGTTGTTGGTTTCAAAACTGTTATTGTTTTGGGTTGTTTTTATTTGGTGAGATGTTTTGGAAAACAGAATGTAACTCATGATAAGGAGTGTGTTTTTTGTTCCTAGTGCAGGACGGTTGGTTTTTTTGGATATATAGTCTAAGTGTAGACTCTAACTATTTTTGCTGTATGAGAGAGAAAATAATGGAATTAAAGATGTTATATGTCAGTAAAGTGGCATTCTGAATCTTATTTTATCGTTGTATGTGTCATTATGATATTGTCCAGGACTTGGGTACATTTAGCCTGAAAATGAGTCTTTGACAACCGCGTGCTTTGTTTAATCAACCAGACTTTATCATTTCTATCATTCTAAAACAAGTTTGAGAACCAGTTTTAAAGCTTGATGTTTTAACAAACAAACAAACAAAATTTAAAAAAATACACATACACAATGCTTATACGAAGTATAATTACATCAGTTAGTTTGGATCAGTCATGTAATCAAATTTGTAAGAGATATAGACTAACAAAAATAAATCTGTGTGATTAATACTATTTTTTACCAATTGATTTTGTTTAGCCTCATTTCATGTGTTAGCTTTCTCAATAGGCTTTGATCCTATCACCTGTGTGGACCAATTGGGGAAAGTGGGGGGGGGGGGAGGCTGAGAAAGAAAAGGAGATCTGGGAGGTGTTTGTTTTTATCTCAATTGCTCTTTAAAAGCATTTAGAGCATGAGTTGATATAAAGTTTGTGTAAAAACAAAACAAGGCTACAAAATGTATTGAGCTGTATGCACTTTTTTTCCACGGAATTAAACAACTGAGCAATCTGGTATCCATATTGTTGTCCTCTGGTCAACCGGGAAGATAGCCGACCAAATTCAGGCGGCACTTCAAGCAGACCTCCATACCATCTCCTCGTATTGCGACAAATGGCAGATTCAGATAAACGTTGCCAAAACGACCTGGTCCCTGTTCAGCCTAGGAATCGACATCCTTAAGGCACCATTCGAGCTTCAACTCGGTGGGCTGCGACTCCAGCGTGAAAATGTGCCAAAATATCTAGGGGTGACCCTGGATAGAAAACTGTCAATGCTCCAGCACGTCCAGGAAGTTGAACGAAAAGCCTCGGAGAAGTTAGCGTTACAAAGAGAAGTGGTTAAAGTCCTGGGAGGAATCCGACAGAGCACGTGGTGTCTGGCAGCGCATGCGTCACCCAGATCGCGACGATCCATGGTGGCGACTGAGGAGGTCAGAGCAGTCAATAGTTGCGCAGTGCAGGACGGAACACTGTCCTATTGGGACATACTTTGCCCGGTTCCGCACTAATTTTGACTCCCGATGCCGTCACTGTGGAGAGAGCGTCGAAACAGTGTCGCATGTCTTGTACGAGTGTCCCCAGCTCCGCGAGCTAAGGGGGGACTTGCCTGTGCAGTCACTCGACTTGTATGGTAGCTATGAGGCACTACGCCGGACGGCTAAGTTTCTTGCCAGAGCACTACGGGAGGACTAGTCCTTCCTGCTCTGATTTTTCAATAGGAGTTCATCTCAGGTATCCATATTGAGATTACTGACTTATATACATATAGGGAGAGAAAGATATATATATAGATAGATAGATATTTTTATTGCCAAAAAGGAGAGAAAATTTCAATGGTTTCATTTTTTTCTATTAAAACGTGACAGACCGACACACATGTGTCACAAAGCAGTTAGGGTATTTTCATCTTACGGTTTGTGACTTTCTGGATGTTAACCTAGCCAGACCGACACATATATGTCACAAAGCAGTTAGGGTATTTTCATCTTACGGTTTGAGACTTTCTGGATATTAACCTAGCCAGACCGACACATATATGTCACAAAGCAGTTAGGGTATTTTCATCTTACGGTTTGAGACTTTCTGGATATTAACCTAGCCAGACCGACACATATATGTCACAAAGCAGTTAGGGTATTTTCATCTTACGGTTTGAGACTTTCTGGATATTAACCTAGCCAGACCGACACATATATGTCACAAAGCAGTTAGGGTATTTTCATCTTACGGTTTGAGACTTTCTGGATATTAACCTAGCCAGACCGACACATATATGTCACAAAGCAGTTAGGGTATTTTCATCTTACGGTTTGAGACTTTCTGGATGTTAACCTAGCCAGACCGACACATATATGTCACAAAGCAGTTAGGGTATTTTCATCTTACGGTTTGAGACTTTCTGGATGTTAACCTAGCCAGACCGACACATATATGTCACAAAGCAGTTAGGGTATTTTCATCTTACGGTTTGAGACTTTCTGGATGTTAACCTAGCCAGACCGACACATATATGTCACAAAGCAGTTAGGGTATTTTCATCTTACGGTTTGAGACTTTCTGGATGTTAACCTAGCCAGACCGACACATATATGTCACAAAGCAGTTAGGGTATTTTCATCTTACGGTTTGAGACTTTCTGGATGTTAACCTAGCCAGACCGACACATATATGTCACAAAGCAGTTAGGGTATTTTCATCTTACGGTTTGAGACTTTCTGGATGTTAACCTAGCCAGACCGACACATATATGTCACAAAGCAGTTAGGGTATTTTCATCTTACGGTTTGAGACTTTCTGGATGTTAACCTAGCCAGACCGACACATATATGTCACAAAGCAGTTAGGGTATTTTCATCTTACGGTTTGAGACTTTCTGGATGTTAACCTAGCCAGACCGACACATATATGTCACAAAGCAGTTAGGGTATTTTCATCTTACGGTTTGAGACTTTCTGGATGTTAACCTAGCCAGACCGACACATATATGTCACAAAGCAGTTAGGGTATTTTCATCTTACGGTTTGAGACTTTCTGGATATTAACCTAGCCCCCTTGTGTACACAGAAGGCACTGAACGACCCACTGCGTATTTAAATTTGACTCTGAAAAAAAAAGATATTAGCGCTTCTACTAGTCCATGTGAATTATTAAATATTAGTTTTGGATTTTATTTGGGTTTTAGTAGTAGCCTCGAAAGGTTAAATAGCCATTATTAGTTTTGTTATTGTTTGTCGGCCCTCCTTCCTGTAAATATCTCAAAGACTAGAACAAGAAAAGGAAACGAATATATATATATATATGATATATTTGACCTTTCAAAGTTTTGATGCAACCGCTACATTTAATTGAACAAAAATATACTGTAAAATGTTTTTCATGTTTCGGATATTCCTTCAGAGTTGAAGATAATTAACTTCCTAGTCCAAACCTCCAGCAGACGACGGGGGAGTGGAGCGGGCAGGGTATGAACTCGGGACCATAAAGAAAACAAAAAAAAAACGACAGCCACATACCGCACTACCAGGCAGCCATCAATGTATCAGTAGCTCATTATAAAATATATTTTGGACTTATTAACTAACTTATTGAATGAAATACTGATTTAAATGTTTTTTTTAAAAAGATTTTTGATACGAACTTCGATTTAGTTGTAAGTGTTTAAAAAAAAAAAGACAAACAAGGTTACAATGACAGTTTGTGTAGAAACACAAACTCAAACTCGGCCCCCTGAAGTGGTCCACCCTGTCAGGAAAAAAATGCAGGTTTCAATATTTTCAGAAAGAATATCATAATTAAATTCTATCAAGGGCAAAGGACAGAGAAGAAAGAAAGAAGGAGAAAGGAGAAAGAAGGTTGACAGATCATGTGTGTTGCCCCAAAGGTCCCGCAGACCACGTGATAGGTAAAAGTGAATGTGATAATACTGTGGTATCAGATGTGAACCTGTCCTACCTGATGTCTTATAATGAGTATCTAATTGTTTTGTAAAAGGTCAATCTCTTATTGAAAGCTTCAAGCAAAAAAAAAACAACAACTCCGTAAAAAAAAAAAAAAGTTCCTTTATTATCTTATAGGGAGCGACAGTGCAATTCACGCTATAATACGAAAAACTACTTATTAATTGTTTTAAATTATTGCCAACTTATTTGCATAGAAATAGATTTTTTCTCTTTGAAAATTTTTTTTACATTTTTTGTAAATGTAATATTTAGTTTGACAGAACTTACATAACTTAGCAATGCATTGCAAAAAAATAATATTTTTTGATCAAAAATCTAAAGCCATTTGCATAAATGTGTTAAAAAAATGGTACATGCATATGACCCTTACTAAAAAGTCTACACTGTTTGTTGCTATTAATAGTGAATAGTTGTAAAAAATGGTGGGTTTTTATGAAAAAAATGCTTGCATAATTGATTTTAAAAAATGAGATTTTTCGCTTTCAGAAAAGAAAAAAAAAAGTAGCCTTTGCATCAGAACTTTGAAAGATCTAAAATATCATGATGTCCGATTTTCATTTTCTCTTGTACGTTCTGAGGTCTAAACGGGACGGACGTCCTGACAGACGGACAGACAGGCCACACAAAACTAATAGCGTCTTTTCCCCTTTCGGGGTCGCTAAAAAACGCAGTGTTGACTCTTCACATAGGCTATCCTCATTACACACTTGACGACAATCTAAATCAGACTACATAGAGCCTAGATCTAGATTTAGATATAATAAATGTATTAATAATTGATAAGCTTTATATCTATTATCAATTATTAAATCGATAGCATAACCTCTGACTGCTGGGCGTTAAGATTAAACGTGTAATGTAAAATATGATGGTGATGAAATGGTGTTGTTTCGTTATAAATCATATCTATACATCAATCCATCTTTTACTGCTAGATCTAAATCTTTTAGACTTAGACTAAATTTAGATTCTAGTCTATATAGATCTAGTCATTCTAGATCAAGATTCTAGTCTACATAGATTTAGTGTAGAGACGCAATTTAGGTGCCTGATAGTGAACGCATAACTGTGATGACATAAATCCAAAGTGATACTGTAGCTTAGATAGATTGAAAAGACAGTTTAGGCTAGGCTTTCATAGAGGTAACATCGTACATGACAGTGACTCAGACTAGACTGCTCCTGCTATGAATTAAACAGTTATAATTCTTCATACGCCTGTTGGTTATTCACTCTATTTGTGGAGTAATGTTTTTTTATCTGAACATCTGTATCCACGAACTTTTATCTTTTTTAATATAATACAGACGTTACTTCCAAAAAAGAAGTAAGTCTAGATGATAAGAGCAGGGCAGTGTAAGCCTTTTTTAAATATTGTCCCATAAATGTGTTGTAAATTAGATGGCGTGCTTTCCGTGTACACAGAGAACGTTTTTTGTTATAGGCAGCACGGAAAGAATGTATTTTTCCAAAATTTAATATAGTCATTTGTGCAGTGACGAGCCTTACACGTAAACAGGGAGGTAATTAAAATCCTCCCCCATCCAATAAAAAGGTTTCAAATATTTTTTTTTTAACGGCCCTCATATGATATACGGCCTCTATTAGATTTTATCTATCTGTAAGTCACCAGTCTTACTTAGATTTAGATCTTTCCGCGCAATTCGGCGCATTGGGCAGGAAAACTGTCTCCACAAAGATAAAGATCTGTCGCTGGCAATTTCTGAAGCCTCTTCCCACCTGGTGTCCACTGCTATGAGGTCCTCCATGAAATTGTGGCGTCAAGTTATACAAGGACGTCTATGTTTGCGCTTATCTCGAATTGGCTTCCATATCATCACAAATCTTGGTAAGCGTAGTTCATTTAGTCAGGCAACATATCCCGTAAAACTCACTCGACGCTCTGTCACAACCTCATTCGGCTTAGGGTTTCCTTGTTTGAGACCCGATCTCTATAGCTGACTCCTAAGATCCGTCTTAGCCATTTTTTGTTGAGACACATTGAGTCTTTTCTCAATTTTGACAGACGACTTCCATGTCTCGCAAACATACGTTGCTGTTGGGATGACGGTTGTGTTAAGTAGGTGGGTAGGGTTTGGTAGAGATAATGATTGAGTAGAATAGAGAGAGAGAGAGAGAGAGATTGGTAGAGATAATGACAGAGTGGAATAGAGAGAGAGAGAGAGAGAGATTGGTAGAAATAATGACAAAGTGGAATAGAGAGAGAGAGAGAGAGAGATTGGTAGAGATATTTACAGAGTGGAATAGAGAGAGAGAGAGAGAGAGATAATGATATAGTGGAATAAATTTAAAAACAAAAGTAACAGAGAGAGACAGTAAAAGAGAAAAAAAAAGTGGAGAAAAGTGAGAGAAAGAGAGAGAGAGAAAGTGGAAAAGCGAATGTGAAAGTATAATCAAAGTAAAAAAAAAAAGTCTCTTTCAGACCTTGCCAGTCATGGGGCAGATAATGTTGAGACTTTCTTTGGCTAAGGATGTCATGTGGTCAGCACAACTACCAACTGAATTTACTTCACTGACATATATAAGGTACTTATTAGTGTTGGTTGGTCTCAAAGGCGTCCTGAAACTCCCGATGCTCTAACTCCGACCGAGTTTTGAACTGAACACCCACAGGTTAGGAAGTTAAAGAAGTCATTGTCACCAAGAGTAGAAGAACAGTACAGAAGTAACTTCATAAAATGATTTAGCACCAAAATATAAGCTTTTATACCTGAGTATTATTTTATCTTCAAGTTCCTCATTTCTCCACTTACCCCCCCCCCCCCGGAAAAAAAAAGCAATATTAGAAACCATAAATTTTATTTTTTAACGCTATAAAACCTCAGTGTTTTCATATACTAACAGATCTCCTCAGTTTTATAAAGTATTGTACCTTAATAATTTTAGATTCCCCGATAAGGGGACTTAACGATTCTTGGAAACAAAGTAAAAAAAAAAATAACAGAGAAGGGGGAGGTGGGAACATACACGGATCTAGACTGTAAAAAAAAACGTTACTTTGAACGTAATTTGACAGATTTTACATGAGACTGAAATTGCTTGTTTTTCTATTCGTGATATTTTATTCCTATTACCGAGTACCGAAACAAAGTCAGCAAAAACAAATACAAACATTCCGTACATATAAAACAGGCGATTAATCAGACTTTGTAATCACTTTAAAGCAGACAGTTTTCATTCGTCAAGCTTTGGTAACGCCACATTTCTAACTTCATGGATTCATCCCCATTGGCTGGCTGCATGGTCGTGCGATTTCCACGCTGGACTGTCGTTTGGATTTATCGATGGTATCGGGTTCAAACCCTGCCCGCTCCCATCCCACGTCGTCCTGCGAGAGGTCTGGACTAGGAAGTAAACTATCTTCAACTCTGAAAGAACATCCGAAACATGTAAAACATTTTACTTTGCGCTAAACAGTGATCCCCAAAGTGGTCCATATAGAGCACCGATGGGTCTATGAAGACTTCCATGGGGGTTTTACGAATGTGAAAAATGATTTGGGTTTCTATGAGATGAAAATGGGTCTCAACGGAATTGGATTTCATTTAAGATGGTCGTGACTTTAATTCGATTATTGAAATTTGGCTTCGTTCCAACCTTATCGAACTAACAAACGTTTAAATACATTTTTAAGCCACAAAGTTTAATGTCATGATGCAATGAAGGATCATTTGTATCGCATTGATACAATAGATAAAGATTTTAAATACATTCGAACTCTCAAAGATAAAGTTCAGAGTACACTCGCAGTGGAAAAAATCCTTGCTTAGACATGACAAAGACAAGATAACCGAAATACGCCACACTATACATAAAAAAAATTTTTTCAGCCATTTAAGAATTAAAAAAACAGCCTTATAAAAACACGTATCTGATATCATAAAAAGTATTCCTTTAAGAAATATGACATTACAAATTAGTATTGATAGACAGCGGCGTAGCTAGAATGGGGGTCTAGATTTAAAAATCACCCAGGACCTTCACTTGAGGGTGCACCCAAATGAGTGTCCGAAATGTGTTTTCACATTAAATATTACACCCTTATCTTATGTCAGGATGTCGAATGTCAAAATGCAGGGGCCCTTAAAGAGGTCAAGCTCCCAGGGTCCCCAAATCCCTATCTAAGCCACTGTTGACTATCTATGAAAGGGGCTTGAGGTTCTACACCCGACTCGAGCAGAGTTGTGTTTACTGAGCTCCTAAAGCCATCACGGAAAACCTTCTCCCAGATACTCCCTCCCCCCACTGTTCCACAAATGAGATTGGGCCATAGCACTCTGAGCATGCTATAAGTATGAAAGTAGCGCTATATAAAAGCTAAATTTCTTTTTATTATTATTATAACAAAAAACAAGATTACAAATACACTTTGTGTGGCAACACAAACTCAAAATCAGCCCCGAAGTGGTCCGCCCAGGCAGGAAAAATGGTAGATTTCAATATTTTCAGAAGAATACAGGTATTAAATTCTATCAGAAGTGGTCCGGCCAGGCAGGAAAAAAGACAAGTTTCAATATTTTCAGAAATAATATCAGAATGAAATTTTATCAAAGGCTAATGACAGAGAAGAATGGAGAAAGAAGGTTGACAGATCCTGTGTGGTGCCCCAAAGGTCCAGCAGACCAATGGATAGGTGAAAGTGAATGTGGAGTTACATGTGAACGTGGCCTAACTGATATTTTATAATGAGTATCTAATTGATCTAATTGTTTTGTAAAGGGTCAATCTCTTATTCAAAGCCTGAAGAAAAAAAAAACATTCCGTAAAAAAATAATAAAAAATCCTTTAGTTTTAAAAATGTTTGTAAAATGTTTTACATGTTTCGGATGTTCCTTCAGTGTTGAAGATATTTTACTTCCTAGTCCAAACCTCCCGCATGACGACGGGGGATGGGAGCGGGCTGGGTTTGAACTCTCGACCGTCGATAAATCCAAACGACAGTCCAGCGATCAAACCGCACGACCTTGGTATCGCCAATACTCTGCAGATCACGCGATAATATGAAAAACTACTTATTAATTGTTGTTTTAAATTATATCCAACTTATTTGCATAGTAAAAAGAATTATATTTCTCTTTAAAAAAAAGTTTAAATTTTTTTTTTGTAAATTTAGTATTTATTATGACAAAACTTACATAACTTAGCAATACAAATGTAAAAAAAATAATATTTTTGACCAAAAATCTAAAACCATTATTCTGACAGAACTTACATAACTTAGCAATACAAATGTAAAAAAAATAATATTTTGACCAAAAATCTAAAACCATCTAAAAATGGTTGATGACCATCTCCCTTACTAAAATGCCTCCAGTGTTTATTACTATTAATAGTAAAAGGTTTAAAAATGGTGTATTTTATGAAAAAACCATACCGGGAAGGGGCTCATTGCATTTGGGCCCATGACTGATTGGAGCACGCATGAGCCCTTGGAGATGACACCAAAGTGGAAAAAAATCACTTTTGTAAAATCCGGTTTAAAAAAGATCCGATAGTTAGTATTGACTTCAAAATGTTAGCCCATATTTTAAGCTAGAGCCTGTGTACCAGCGGCTTGGTCTGTTTTGATGCAAGACACTGCATTCATCATCTGGCATAATTGATTTTAAAGAATAGATTTTTCGCTTTAAGAAAAGAAAAAAGTAGCCGTTGCATTAGAACTTTGAATGATCTAAAATATCATGATGTCCAATTTTCATTTTCTCTTCTAGTTTCTGAGATCTAAACTGGACAGACGGACAGACGGACAGACAGGCCACACAAAACTAATAGCGTATTTTCCCCTTTTGTGGGCCACTAAAATGTAATGAAGTGAACATTGTCAAAACTTTTACACCAAAATTCAAAGCTAAGAAAATCTGAAATCGATAAAACAATATTAAAACTTTTCTGTACAGTAACCATCAATAGTCTAAATAACTTTGCCATCACCTGCTGGGATTGTAATACTTCACAAACACAAAGACTTAGACTAAATAGACTAATTAAAAAAAGGATCGTATATCACTCAAACATAGCTAACATCTCTTGAAGAACATTTCCATGAAAGATGTCTTTCCAAAACACACAATACTTAAAGAAAACCTGCACCCATTAAACCACCGTTACATATGATCTGAACGAAGTGGTCGTCTCCTTTCCATTAGGACTAAAACAGAAAGATTTAAAAACTCCTTCATCCCACTTTCAGACAGAGTTACAAGAGAAGTTCATAAAAGTCAAATTCATAAAGCGCTGGTTGTGAGTGTGTATGTCTTTCATTTAGGAATATTGTTCGTATTTGCAACTATATTTGTTATTGTTACAGTTATGCTGAGGTGGTCACTTGTAGTCAAACTGAATTTCCATTTGTTTGGACCAATAAAATGATCTTATCTTATCTCTTTTACTCTATTGCTGCTGATGACTAGCAGAAAAGTCGACCAGGGGGTCACCAAAAAGCCAGAAAACAAAACAAGACAAAAAGTTTGAGAACCACTGCTGTAGAGTCTATAACAGGTGTGGTGACGCATGAGGGGTGGGTAAGGTAGCAGTGGGATAAAGTATTCATTTTCTGGGAATCAGTTGAGGTAAGAGAGGTTCAACCGATCGCCTTCTGAGTTGTGCGATCAAGGACTCTAGATTGCAATCTATCGGAGTTTCTTTTTTTTTTTTTTTTGTTGTTGTTCTTATTTAATTAAGGGCTGGGATGGTTTTATTTATCACCCCGGATTCAATTTTCATCGTGTTATCTTCGAAACTTTCTAGTGAACTTTTGAAATTGATGACGCGCTAACATAATCCTTTTCTTGCACGGAACGTACGTTATTGTAGCAACTGACTTCGTGAAGTGTCCAACGATGTTTTTCTTTCAAATTATGCATCTGTGTAAACACCATCCCTATGTTTAATTGGATCTTTGTTTAAGGTTTGTTTATATTTAAGAAACATAGCGTATATACAGTCCCACGTAATTGTAAAGTAAAGGTTATATAAGAGGAAGAACATTTATAGCCATATGTCTCGATATTGTAAGATTTATTTTTCTTTTTCAATATCAAACACAATTATTTAATTACCGTTATTTAATTAACTACTTGTGTATTTTTGATGGATTCACGTATTGTTAGCAAACAACAACAAAATAATTGTGCAAAGTTTAAACTTAATCCATTATGAGAAATGGCAGAAATAACGTGTTCCAAATATGTACCAGACAGACAGACAAAGTGATTTTAAATAAGCTTTGTAAAAAACTTAAGTATCATTGATTACTTTTATTTCCAATATCCTCGTTTTATAAACAAACATTGATTATGCATTGGACTTTGAAAATTAAATTAAAAAAAAAAAATAGATAACAAATAAAATTAATGTGTCAATTTTCACAAAATGTTGAAACAGCCAAACACTGAGCTAGCTGTTTGGATATAACCACTACAATTAATACCAATCTGTAGGAAACTAATCCTTATAGTAGACCTGAACACTGACCTGTGACGTCGCAACCTGTGGGCAGTTTAGACCAATAGCTCGTTGCCATGTTCAGGCCTATTACCGTTAGTGTCGATCTGGCCCCTGAAACTATTTAGAATAGAGAGGATAGCACGTGCCAATTATGGAGGCGGAGTTCCATTGGTCTTGATAGTTGTTGTTTTTTTCAATTCCAAAAAGGTTTGGGCAGTTTTGCATAGAATCTAGACATCGTCTAGCAATATCGTGTTGCTCATTTATCTGGCTCGATAAAATAAGTGTCTAATCATCTATTGTGTTGGGAGAGGGTAGGGAATGGGGGCCCACCAAAATATTCTTGATCCCGGGCCTACGTGAACCTTACTACACCACTCACTGATAGGCGTGGCCTATAAGCAGATGCAGAGAGATGTCAATGAATAGAAAGTCTAGAACAAAGAAAAGTCAGAGAATTTTGTCGATATTAGTTTTACTTTGAGTTGTAGAACCAGTAGGCCTACTATTATTAAATCTAGTTAACTAAAATCTTGAACGAATATTGTAAACTTGTGTAATTGTATTGTACAGAATAAAAGCTTTGGATTTATTGTTGAAAGATCCGGAGGATTCCAGCTACCCGTCGCCTTAGCGTGGCGCCTCCGTGGAAACGTCTAGTAGTGGAACTAGATAGGCTAAGTACGAGTAGCGAACAAGGTCCCTGCAGGATAACTTGGGTGAGCTTTTTATTTTTTTTTATCTCACTCGGGCTGGGGATGGAACAAATAGCCAGCACCCCAGTAGAAAAAATCCGTCACACCGTTCCACAAAGGGGGCCGCCATCAGTTAGCCGTTAAGCTGGAGGGGCGGTCCTTACACGGAATAGAGGCGGTTACGTTATAGGAACATGAGGCAATCTCCCCACGGTTAGCATTGCCCTCGTCCACTTGTAGCGAGTGGGTCTAGGGAACAAGGCGCGGTGCCCCGTGTACGTGGTACGGTCGCTTTCTAGCCCAGTCATTATGGCGTCACTGCTGGGAGCCCTCAGACAGGACAGGAGTGAAAAGCCTCGTCCAGGCCTGTTCATTGGATTAAAGTCTTTCTAACGCTTATGGGATAACGACGCCATCGGCGCAGATTCCCTACTGGACTTCATTGAAGGTTGAAGGATCTTATTTGTTTGAATTAACACTTATTTGAATCTCAAGCATGAGGATTTTATTTGAGAGTTCAGGAATTGTTTGAAATAGAAATATACATTAAAATGTTACTTAAAAAAAAAATCGCATTGTCTGATCAACGCCATTGTCACAGTTGTGTGATTGTTTGTTTGGGTTTTGTTGTTGATCTAAAAATATAGTATGATCTGTCTTGATCTTTTGTTCGACCTGGAGCAGACTATGACAGTGATGTATAAAAACACCCAGACAGTGAGATTGGTTGACAAGAACACTACGAAAACTCGAGAGGAACAATAAACGTACAAACAATAGCGCTCGAAGTACCAAGACCAGTGAAACCGGTTGGACGCATCGCTGAAAAAAAGCTTTAGCTGAAGACAAACAAATAGCTTTAGATTAAGAATAGTACAATGGCGCTGTAGCGTCGGTTCTGAATATATTGACTTTTTAATCATAAAAGTCAATGATTCTGGAATGGTTAATATGTCATCTTTTATAAGCTAATCTTTTACAATGTTTCTTTAAAATAGATTTAGATACAAACAATTTTGGATATAAACATGACATTAACAGAAAGTCTTAGATATAATCTTTACATTAATACTTTTCTTTTTTTTTCTTACTATAGTTACCTTGCAGTTCTTACCGCATAATTCTTAATTTTAGGTTTATCTCCCTTAGATAACCACTTTTTTTCCATTCAATATATATTCTATATAAAAAGGAAAAGAATTAATGAAATGTCTGTAATTGCACTGTGTGTCGTTAGGAACAATGAATGATTGCATTAGTTTTCAACTTGATTCGATAACGATTGTCACGTCCCTAGTGACACCTCATTATTCACAAAAGGAGGACATAGTACCTATCTCAAATCAGGTCAGCGTACCCACGCTTCAATGCCAGAAAGACGCCGATTAAAACTTAGTTCAAGGCTACAGCAGGGAAACATAATTAACGTAGGTTAAATTACAAAAAACAATTAAAAGGAAAATTAAATGTAAACGGGTCAAGGATGGATATTGAGATGTCACGGATCTTTATCTTAAAGAAAGATATATAGCTTGAGACGAGAGAGAGCTAGAAAGTAAAACTTAGAAGTCGCTAGTTTTTAAAGTAAATATTTACTCATTTTATTGATCATTTTCACTGAATCCTATATCTGTTATATATATTTTTGAACATAGATTTATTGTTTCAAGTTCAAGTTTAAATTAATTAAAACTCAAGAAAAACATATCAGCACTTTGTTACTTCATAGATTATTAAAGTGTTTGAACTATAATCAAGGCACCTCCGGACCCGCATATGTCGCAAGTTTATATCATCAAGATATTCAAGTCAAATAAACATAATAAATAGGTTTCAACTTCATTCGATAATGATAATTAGGAAAAACAACCTGTGAAACATTTATACCAGACAGGCAGAGTGAGTTAATATAAGCTTTGAAATAAAAGCTATCATTTTGTTTTCAACCGAAAACACAGTGCTGGGTTTATCAATAAGTACCACAGCTACACTAATTAATATTTATATTTATATAATTTATATATATATATATATATTTATTTATTTTTCAAAAAGTGTGTGTGTGTCTCCAATCATCTTAATTTGGAAAAGCAGCCTCTCAGAGAATTCTCACTACAAATTAATACCAAAAAAAATGTAATAAAAATGTATCCAAGAGGTATGATGATGTTGTGACATCCTTGGCTATACTATATTCGAACCATTGACTTATTTATGTAAATGCTAAGAACGTAGAAATTAATTTCATCAAAGGGATGTATCTACGAAATACTTGCCGAATCATTTTTCAAGTAAGTAGGTTAAATATTAGATTTATCATTAACATTATTTATTTATTTATTTATTTTTCAAAAAGTGTGTGTGTGTCTCCAATCATCTTAATTTGGAAAAGCAGCCTCTCAGAGAATTCTCACTACAAATTAATACCAAAAAAAATGTAATAAAAAATGTATCCAAGAGGTATGATGATGTTGTGACATCCTTGGCTATACTATATTCGAACCACTGACTTATTTATGTAAATGCTAAGAACGTAGAAATTAATTTCATCAAAGGGATGTATCTACGAAATACTTGCCGAATCATTTTTCAAGTAAGTAGGTTAAATATTAGATTTATCATTAACATTATTATTATAGCTATTATATAGCGCTACTTTAATGCTTATAGCATGCTCAGAGCGCTTTTGATCCAATCTCATTTGTGGGCCAGTGGGGTGAGGGGGTATCTAGTGCTGCCTTTAGGCGCTCAGTAAACACAACTCTGCCCGAGTCGGATGTCGAACCTCGAGCCCCATTCTAGCTAGCCAAGACAAGCGCACTTAGCCTCTCGACCACGCTTTCCACATTAAATATAAAATGATTCTCAACGAAGATAGTGAGGAAAAAAACATCTCTAGACATTCGGCAGTTGTCTAGGACTCAAGGGTGCCAAAAATCTAGGCCACAGCAGGGTCTACATAGTTAAATTGAAATATTAAAAGCTTCCTTGATCGTCCTCAAACTTTGAACTCGGAGACAATGCATTTATAAGTATTTTATCTTCTTCTTCTTATAAAATACAGACTTTACTTTAAAAAAAAGATGGTTACGTCATACGCGTCATACATCTAGTCATTCATGTAAACCAATGACTTAAATTTTGCCAAGTCACTTGTTTTCCTGGCTGACCCAGGCAACCCATTTCATGTTCTAATAACATGGCAATAGCGTTTGGATAGATCTAGCGTTTGTACAAATCTGTCCTAGCATATGGAACGAGAAATGTGCCTTTATCCTTGTGTCTTTCTGAGTATTTTATTAGATTTTTGATTGTATTTGAAGATTATGGTTCAGTGGTTTATGTTTTAAGTATGTTTGATATGCTAATAAAATAAAGGTATAAGAAAACACCCTACAGAAAGGAAAATAAATGTGACGGGACTCCCTGATCAATTACCTCATTAATGACAAGAAAATATATTAATAAAATACTTTTTTAAAAAAGCTTATATTAAGCGTACTTATAAGTTGGATCATCTAGTTTGGATCAGTCATGTAATTAAATTTGTCATAGATCTAGATAACAATAAAAAAGTATTTATAAAAATATAAATAAATAAGTAGGAATGACCTTAATTCCAACGCATGGCTCAACCTTCTCAAGCCAACACGGTAACCACTCTGCTAGTGGAGAACTTAAGAATTTGGAAGATTATATAGATGTCTAGAGTTTCTATTGTCTCGTCCTTTTTTTTTTTCAGGTTTATGTTCACTAAGACTCAGACGACGACCTATAAAGGGGACTAATCAAGCTTATACAACCACTTCAGTCAATTAAAATTTCTTTCCCTTGTTCGAGATACTAAACAAAATAATTTATTACCAATAGTTAGTTAACTTATTGTTAATTTTTAAAAATAGATTCTTGTTGTCATAATTGTGCAAGATTTCAGCTTGATCCGACATTGGGTGTGGAAGAAATAACGTTTATTAACTTTTAACAGACAGACAGACAGACAGACAGACAGACGGAGTGAATTGTAAGCTTTGTAAATATGTGTTCAGACGTGTATATAAATTCTGCTACCTGGGTTTACACAATCCAAGATGACCTGCTATGAAACCTTTTGCTAGACTCAAACTGCTAGGGAAAAGCAATTAACTAACCACATAGACTAAAATGCTCCTCTAACAACCAGCCAGGCGTTACAAATATGTCTGATGCATGAGGACAGGTTTGTCAGAATTTCTCTAAACAAATACAACATTTAAATTCTTAAAATTAAAAATAATGTTCTTCTAGCAATGCTCATATTAGTAAATTGAGGCCCTGGCCAGGATTTTTTATTTGTGCAGGCCTTTACTCTCTTCAACCATCAATATAAATAAACGTAATAATATTTATACGTCTAAATGCATGTCATATTTAAGTAGAAAGAAATGGAGTCATTGTAAATCCACTTTCATTTGTCTTATTTTCTTACATTTGAAATGATTTTTATAAAATGGGGATGATTCGCTTTAGGATGGCGCCCCGGGCGTCAGTACAACACCGCACTATCATACATCCGGCCCTGTCTACAACTGAAGGTGGCCAATCAAAATATAGAAATTAATTAACAAATTAAAGTATCGGCATAGTAACATGTACCCATAAATGTAAAAGATAAATTAACCGAAACCCAATATTTGGAATTTCTATCTATCTAACTCTCTCTCTCTGTCTCTGTCTCTGTCTCTCTCCCTCTTTCCATCTCTGTTTGTTTCTCTCTCTCTCTCTCTGTCTCTTTATCTTTCTCTTCTACAAACATATTTAAGAGTTGTCTCACGTTCTGATATTCCAGTACAGGTACAATGCGGTGTTATTGCTGCTGGTCAGTACCGTGATTCTGGTGCACTATAACTATAGCAAGCTGGTATTTGTCCAGTACGTACTCAGAAACACAGCTACAATAGGGAACAATGAGACTTCTACATCATTCCACTCTTCGACATCATCTTGGAGTGAATCTAGTTCAGTTTGGAAGACATGGACCTCACCCTTGACTGATTCTCAGTCTCAAAAGAACGATACCAACTCCACTTTAAATGCATTCATTAAAACTACTACAGTATTGAATTTATTAAAAATATCAAGCGATAACCAACGGTAAGGCCATCATTGTATTAACAACAGTAGTTGCCCTTGTATATTATCATTACAACGGTCTAAACGCGATACTCGTGTAGTCTTTTATTTCTCCACGAATCGATGTCTTTGTTCTTCCGTGTTTCTTTATTTATTACAGAGCCTAATATAAACTCTCTCTGTCTCTGTCTGTCTGTCTGGTAAAAAGTGTGTACACTTTATTTCTCTCTCCTACTCCTATTCTCAGATCAAATTAAGACTTTTCACAATTATTCATTGGCGTTCTCCGATCATGTGCCTGTCCTATCCCATGACAATTTATGTCTGCCCCATCCCATGACAATTTATGTCTGTTCCATCCCATGACAATTTATGCCTGTCCTATCACATTTCTTGGCAATTTATGCCTACTCCATTCCATCCCATGGCAATTTATGCCTTTTCCATTACGCCCCATGGCAATTTATGCCTGTTCCATCACATCCTATGACAATTTATGCCTTTCCCATCCCATCGCATGGCAATTTATGCCTGTTCCATCCCATCCTATGACAATTTCTACCTGTTCCATCCCATGTCATGACAATTTATGCATGTCCTATCCCATTTCATGGCAATTTATGCCTATCCTATCCCATCCCATGGCAAATTATGCTTGTTCCAACCCATCCCATGACAATTTATACCTGTTCCATCCCATCCCATGGCAATTTATGCTTGTCCCATCCCATCCCATCATACGGGGTTCCCATCATAATATTAATATGGAATACAGTTGAAATAAAATCATTAAATCTATGCGCAATGTGCCAGTCTGGCACTTTAAAATTGAGAAAACTTAGAACCTTTTTAAAAAACATGGGAAAGTCTAAATTATTCTTTATTCTCGAAATCCTTCTTAGAGCACCATGCAGTTCCATAGATGATGGATCAAGTCTACTTTGTTGCACTTACGCAAATGTAAATTTCAGCCAAAATTTATTTTACAATATCAAGAATCGACTACTATGGGAAATACTAATGTGTGTTGTCCCATTCCATCCCATCCCATGGGACGTTACCCATGGTAATAACATTCCTATGGACAACACTCGCAATAATTCAAATGATTATTGGTAGTTAATTATTTCGTTTGATATCGAATACGGGAAATAACTTCTACATTATTGATATGTATATAGTTATAAGGATGGAGTTTCTCCCCTTAGAAAAGCTTTTTTTTTAACATTGGTTTTATTTTTGTATTTTGCTTGTTATATTTTTCCAACTAAGTTCATATGTAAACCAATTAGAGAAGAAATTATATTTGCTTTTTTTGCTTTTCATTAGCACCCCATGATAGAGTCGCTTGGCTATTTTGATTGTCACACATTGTACTTTTAATACTTAGTGCAGATTTAACTGTTTTACCGCGCGCATTCGAGATGGACCAATTCGTTATCAGGAAAGTTGCGAACTGTGTACAAGAAAACAAAACAGCGGTTCGTACAGCGAAGTGATTTCGAAAAAAGCGTCAAAGAAGAAAACGAAGACTGTCGGACAAATTTGTTAGTACAAGGGAAAATCTCTTTGCATTTTTTTTTTCAAAGCTTATAACAACTCACTTTGTCTAGTCACGTTATTTCATCGACACCTAATCTTGGTTCAAGCTAAAATTTTGCACTATTATATCTTTTGTCTGAAAACACAAGAATTTAAAAAAATTAAGCAACTATTTGATCAAATAAATAATGAACTATTGGTTATTAGTTATTTTGTTTGGTATTTGAACAAAGGAAGGAAATTGTTTTTGACTGATATAGTGGTATAAGTTGAATTAGTCTTCTTAATACCTTTCTTAACAATTTGATCTGGATCTACAATTCAAGATGACCTGTCTCTAGAAGAGATAAAAAAAAACGAATAGGGAAGACCGCATCAACCTTCGCTAGACTCAGGCCAAGAGTTTGGGAAAACCAGAAGCTCACCACAGCGACCAAAATGGAGGTCTACAAGGCATGCGTTGTTAGTACGCTACTGTACAGCTGTGAGTCGAGGACTACCTACACAAAACAAGAGAGAAAACTAAACTCATTCCACTTGCGCTGCCTTCGACGTATCTTAAAATTAAAATGGAAAGAAAGACTGTCTAATACTGAGATCCTCGTGAGAACAGGCCTTCCCAGCATCTTTGCAGTCCTGAGGCAACGCCGCGCTGGCTCGGACATGTTCGCCGGATGGAGAACAAATCATTCTGTATGGGTAACTTGCGTCTGGTTCAAGAAAAACCTGTCGTCCCCACCTCCGTTACGTGGATGTTATAAAGCGGGATTTAAAATGTGAACATTGATACTGACCGTTGGGAAGACATGGCCTTAGAGAGAGATGGTGACCATGAAGGCTATGGACAGCGAGAAAGCATGGGCCTCAGCTATTGAAGAAAGGCGTGCCACACGGAAAACTGTCAACTCCTATACCACCAAAACGAAAGCCACCTTGACATGCAACATATGTGGACGGGAGTGTCTCTCCGAAATAGGGCTCCACAGTCACATGAAAAAGTGTTCGAGATGAAGCACAGTCGTTCTACGACTAAGGGAGGCCAATATATATATATAAACAATTTGAAACTAGGACATATTTAAAATCACGTCTCTGGTACAGTGATTGGTGCGTTAAAGTAACGAGGGTTAGAGGAGTCTAGAGCCCACGAGTTTAAATGCAGGTCGTTAAATTTTTTTTAATAAATGCATTTAAAAAGCGATCACGGTAATGTTCACAAAGATACCTTCCTCTTTCTCCCCCTATACCTTTCTGAACTGGTCCAGACTAGTAATAGGATTGTAGCGTATTGATAAGGCTAAAACCATGAGATTGCGCTAAACAAAAACAATCGCACATATTTATTTGTGTTAGCTAGATCAGCGGTTCTCAACCTTTTAAGGTCGGCGGCCCCTTTTGGAATCCCCCAGTCTGTTGCGACCCCCTAACACACACACACACACACACACACAGCAATAGAAGAATAGACAAGAACAATCTATATTTTCGTTGGTCTTAGGCGGCCCCTGGCAAATTGTCAATCGACCCCCAAGGGGGTCGCGACCCACAGTCTGAGAACTCCTGGTCTATCTCGATTAAAAATTTAATTACATGACTGATCTAAACTAATTGATACAATTGCACCTAATAAAAAAGGTATTATTTTATTTTTTTCTTGTTGTTATGTTGAAAGCTTCTGTGCTTTATCAGCAATGGGGTACTGAGATAATCTAAAATGAGATAAATTAGTAAATTAGTGAACATTCTCGATTATGGAGAAGTCGAAGTCTTAGAGTTCCTAAGTAACCCTATTGAGCCTAGTCAAGATTGTGAGACGAAGCAAAGGTGTTATCAAAGCAATTGGTTTGGTGGGAGACGCACTAGCGGATCCAGAACTTTGGAGTGGGGGGGGCGATTTTTTTCCAAACCCTAACCCTAACGCCCAGTAAACCCTAACCCTACGCATAAACGTGCATACAGCGCGCGCGCACACACACACACACACACGCACACACATATATATGTATATATATATATATATATATATATATATATATATATATATATATATATATATATATATATATATATATATATATATATATATAATATGAGAATAAAAAAAGCAGCATTTCTCAACCTTCGGCGAAAACCAAAACAACTGGGGCAGCGCTATAAGGTTCTCTGGTGAAGTTCGGGGCGAAGCCCCGACGCCAAAAGCGTTTTCTTGCTTTTTTTCACTGCAGTAACGCATTCTCCTGACAAGTACAGCTCATTATTCATCAATAGAGTTCGGGGCGAAGCCCCGACGCCATAAGCGTTTTCTTGCTTTTTTGACTGCAGATACGCATTCTCCTGACAAGTACAGCTCATTCTTCACAATGTAGTTCGGGGCGAAGCCCCGACGCCAAAAGCGTTTTCTTGCTTTTTTCACTGCAGAAACGCATTCTCCTGACAAGTACAGCTCATTATTCATAAATGGAGTTCGGGGCGAAGCCCCGACGCCAAAAGCGTTTTCTTGCATTCTTCTCTGCAGAAACGCATTCTCCTGACATCTACAACTCATTACCCATAAATGAAGTTCGGGGCGAAGCCCCGACGCCAAAAGCGTTTTCTTGCATTCTTCTCTGCAGAAACGTATTCTTCTGACATCTACAACTCATTACTCATAAATGGAGTTCGGGGCGAAGCCCCGACAACAAAAGCGTTTTCTTGCATTTTTCACTGCAGAAACGCATCTCCTGACCTGAAGCTCATTATTCATACTATTAAAAAACGACCTTTCGAATAATGTTGTACTTGAAAAATATTCTAATTTGAATTTAAAGACCCATAATACATTGCAAATAAAACCGATTTGTTCCTTGAAAAGATAGGATACCCCACGTATTTAGATTTTTGCTATGAGGATCGCCGCCGAAAAAAAACTTTTTCGATAAATAGTATTCAAGAAAACTCTAGCATAAATTGTGAGTTATAGTCCCAAATTTATTTAGCTAGAAAATTATAAGATTGAGTAAAGGTTGGGAAAAGGTGACTATGAAAATGTTATTTGAGTCTAGAACTCATCTCAATCATGACTCTTCTACAGAAAAATTTCGTTTGAATTCTAACTTTTCCAATGCAAAGTCTTTCTTAAAATACTTATGATAACTTCATGTGAAATTACAAAAACTCTGTCTGGAAATGAGAATGGCGGTAGAGTGAAAACGATTAATCCTCGCTCCTTTACTAATTTCTGCTAAAGATTGCATTTGGCATTAAAGAATAGGTATGGGGCGACTCGATATAAGAATTTAATTTATAGTATATATAAATTATATTATAGACAGATTTTTTTAATTTTGTAATTTCTTAACTATAATACAAAAAGAAAAAGTATTGATTTGTCCGATGGGGGAAATGCGATTGCATGTATCGCCCCTCCCACCTGGTACAACCCTTTTTCATTTAAATTTTCTAATGATACAATTTGAGATTAGAGTGTGGTACGACATATTTACAATGGGTCACATATCAATACGTAGTTTATATTATATAGATATTCAACTAATTTTATTCACAAACTATGATTCTCCACAAAAATAGGACCGCCCTCCCCCCAGCACTCAGAGGGCTAGAGTGGGGAGGGCAGTACTTGCAATCGCCCCCCCTCACCCCACCAAATCGGCCAAAATACCAGAAAGGGAGCGACATAATATAAAATTTATATATTAATTCAACTAATTTTGTTCACAAACTATGATTTCTCAATAAAAACGGACCGCCCCCCCCCCACTCAAAGGGTTTAGGTGGGAAGGACAGAAGAGGTATTCGTCCCCTCCCCCCACCAATCGGCAAACAGGGTACGACATAATATAAAGATCGGTTAAAATATCAATAACAAGTTACAAGGATATAGATATTTAATTGATTTTGTTAGCAGGCTGTGATTTCTACCAATAAATTGGACCGCCCCCCCCCACTCGAAAGTTAAGGGGGGGGGGCGGGATTGATACCATCGCCCCCTCCCTACCCCACCAAATCGGCCAACATACTAGAGGGGGGGGGGCGAAATAATCTAAAAATAGGTTGAAATATAAATAATTAGTATATATTTTTAACATAAGTAATAAATTCGTATACAAATTGTGTGAATCCTATACTAAAGTTCGTCCGCCCCACCCTTCGGGGGGGGGGGGGGGGGTCGGCCGAGTGGGGGGGGCGATCGCCCCTACCGCCCCCCCCCCTGGATCCGCCAGTGGGGAGACGTCTATAGTATCCATATTGAATTATACATTGTCTGAGCTATATGTTTCTAGGCGGCCCTGTGTTTGGGCCCGTGTTTAATGGAGCATTAATGGAGAGGTCCTTCTATTAGTGGATGTCTATAACTGACTTTACAATATTTAAAAATGCACGAGATGGTAAACGTTATTAATAAATAATTATTAATGCTTATTAAATGTTGTTTTAAAAAAGTTGCAAAGCGTTTTGAATATAAAATTATAAAATACGATACAAATACAATCTATACATTTGTTTGACAGTTCATGTTTAATCAAATATATCCATTCACTTCTTGATTACTTTGTTTTTATCCTTTTTCTAAATATCATCTAAATCCTTATATTTAAAAGACATAAGAAAAAAATGAAAATAATGCATCTCTCGAACATATCTGTTGGTAGACTAAAAGTCATTCCCTTAACTGTCGTGTTCATTTTTCATTACGTCTTTGCAGAGTCACTGTGGGTCCCAAAGGAATACCAGACAAGCCAAGATTTCAGAAAGTCAACGATCATGACGCCTGGCTCTTTTCAGCCTTCTTCGACAACTTCAACAACACAGACCTGATCCGAGTGTTTGGCATTCAACCATTGCTGTTAAACACTTCAGTCTTTTGTCATCTCGTGGAGGGGACTAGCACTTACGTCATTGAAGGGACGAAGAAAGATTTATTTGACTGGCATCGTAACAGGTAAATGTGTAGTGATGTCAACCAAAAATAAAACTCACATTTTGAAGTTAATATGAATTCTCATTTCCAGAAAATATGCCCGGAGCAACATGGAATTATAAGAGACCTGTTCACTAACGAATCCAAAAAGTTGGCTGGGGAATTTCTTTTTCAAACCCTAAACTGTAAAAACTAACCATATGTATATATGCAACCACACCGTCTCTCCATAATGGATCCGCCAGTGCGTAGCATGCGATTGGGACTGTCATCACGAAGGCTACTAATTTGAACCCTTTCGGCTTTCATCGTGTGGCATTTTTTTGTTTGTTTTTGTTTTGACTGGCTCGGTTTTCTTTGCCAAAGAGATCATTGCTTGTTTTGCTACAACTCCGCCGTCTAGAGCTACATCTTTAACAATTTCCGCCACTTTAAGATCAATTTTGGTTAGATTTAGATAATGGTTTTGGTGAGACCAGTTTTCCTTATACTTGTCACAATTCGCTCATAGAGTTGAATTCAGGAATTTGTTCTCAAGACCAGATAACTCAGAGGATTTGGTGGGACCAGCTTTCCTTATACTTGTCACAAGTGGTACAAAAAAGTTGACTTTGACAATTAGTTCCTATGACCAAGCCAAATCAGGAGGCCCTTTCTGCGGGTTTGGAGAGACCCTTACTAGCAAATACATAGCAGCATTGCTTATGCAGTCTTGTCATGAATGTTTCTAGCTACGCTTAGATCACCCCAAGAAAAACGAATTTAATTTGTGCTCATGCTTCTATAAATAAATATATATACTAGAGGCTTCTAGTGCTCTTTTGTCCCCCATCTTTGTGAATTTTCGGTTTTCCGAGAGCTGAGTCCTGCTACGAATTAAGGCTGAAAATCGACTTTTACACAAATTTGATGGGATCCCCTGATTCAACGCCACCCTCCATCATTAAAACTCATTAATAATCATTAGATAACATGCATGGACTCTACAACTTGGACACACAATCCAAGACGAACCTTGTCTTAAAAGGCGAGATAATTTTATATGTTGTATTACGTTTTTTTATATATTAATACAAGATGTTTATTCGCTAAGTTATTGCCCATGATTCCGTGACATAGTTGTAATTAAAAGGGTCATTAAAACAGTGAATATCTATGTTGATTACCGGAAAGTATTAGCCCTAGGCTCTTGACCAACTAAAAGTTATATATCCGTAGACTTTTGATACTAGGTATTCATGATCTGTTTGTTTTTTTTAATAGCCGATATTAACTCTTTCTGTCTGCCTGGTACAATTTTCGAACACGTTATTTCTCCTTTTCTTGGATAAAGTAAAAAAATTTCCATAATTATTCACAATGCACAAATATTAAAGTCCCTATCTAAACATGAATAAAATTTAAAAAATTAGCCAGTTAGTTGATTAAATAGTAGTAATTACTTTTAAAGTATTAAAGATTTCGTAGTACAATTTTTTATGTCCGTCTGTTTGTCTGTTTGGTAAAAGGTTTGTACACATTATGTCTTTCACATCAAATATCGGATCAATCTGAAGTTTGCACAATTATTCATTAGCAAGACAAGAATTTACCAATGAGTTAATTTATTACTGGAATTTTTTGTTTTGTTTTATACCAACTAGGGAAATTAATCCTTCAGTATTCACATATATAATTAAATATATTGGGTTTCGTCCCCTTAGTTGATTGAACACGCTATTTCTCCCATAACATACGCGAACCAAATTGAAAGAAAACAATTATTTTTCTTCCTAACAAAATATGAATCAATCAAAATATTAACCAATTACATAATTAATTATGAGTAATTAATAATTTTCTATGATGTCAAATAACGGAAATAACTTTTGGAGTTGACAAATGTATTTACCGAAACTCCACGGCGGCCACTGCGGGTGATTCGTACATACATATTATATATAATTCTCTTCATGGTTCAAGGGTTTCCACACAAAATAAAGGAAAGATCACTCTTTATTTCTGCAAGTCGGACTAGAGTTACCCTACGAAAAAAAAAAAGAGGGAGGAGAAAAAGTAGTGTTCACCCGTTACAAAATATCTGGGACGGACTTAGCCGCTGTGACCAAGAAGTCATGGTAAGATCACTCTTTATTTTATTTCTACCCCACGTCGTTTTAGCGGAGACAAAAGAGGGGGTGGGTGGGAGAGGAAAACAAGTAATCTACTCTGTATTCAGGTCACTAAATAGCAGGGCCGGACTCAACTGTTGTGGGGCTCTATGCGAAACGAATTTGGCGGAGCCTAGTTTGGGTAGGGATACGGATAATAATTGAAAAATAAGAATTGGAATTAGAAAATAAATTCGTCTTTGCATTTTAATAATTCTTTACTACGTACAGAATTACTATATGAGCCATGCGTGTAGCGAAATCATACAATATATCATAAGAAGTCTATTTCTTACATAGATCACACTCAATAGCAAGAATTACCAAATGATTCAATCTATCTTCGAGAATTGTTGACCTAAAGTAATTTTTCATTAGTTTGAGGTGCGAGAAGCTTCTTTCTCCAAATTCCACAACTACGGTATCGCCGTATTTTTTTCAACGCGCGTAGGATTGGCGTTTTCCATTTTTAATGACACCCCAAAATGACAATTTTTTTTGTCTATATATTTCAGGATTTTTTTTTTTTATTGAGTTTTCAAAGATTTTAATAATTTCTGGAGATTTTAATGGCTTTTTCGTATATTTTGCAATAGGAGATTTCAAGGAGCTCCTGGTGAATCCGTTAAAACTTATAAAATGGTTTAATTTGAAAGTGCTGTGCCCACTGCAGTCGCATAGGTTGCATTGGCCTAAGGCCGGCCCTACAAAAAAATGGCTACGCCGTGGGTCGACTAGTTTGATTGTATTTAATAACTTTTTTTCTTTCTTTCAGAAGGCGAGTTTTCAGTTACGAGTGTCTGCTGAATGAGACAAGTCGACCACATAATGTGTCCTTGACATTTAATGAAACAGACACGCCCACCAACAACCTCCTGGTTCTATATCCACAAGCCTTGCAGAGAAATTTTACCGTCTGCTATTCAATGTTATATAACTACAATACTCCTTACCAGTTGGTTCAGAACGTGGAGTTCAACAGAGTCCTTGGGGCGGAGCACTTCTTTCTGTACAGGGAGAGCGTCTCCAGCGCTGTAGACACTGTACTGAAACATTATCAGAGACAAGGCTTCTTGACCGTCATAGAGTGGCCCATTCCAGTTGGCGAAATACATTATCACGGTCAGATACTTTCACTCAACGACTGCGTGTATCGCAACAGGGGTGTGTCCAGATATGTGGTCATTCAAGACACTGACGAATTTATTATTCCACACCAGAATGACAACTGGACTGAACTTATGGAGGTCTTAAACAAAGAGTTCGAACTAAGTAACAAAAGTCAAAGTGAGCAACTAGGGACATATATCGTACAAAGCACATTTTACCAACAGTCTCCGAATTCTTCGGAATGGGCGGATATAACCGGAAATTTTTCGATCAGTGACGAGGAATTCAAAATGTTTAAAAAGTTTTCGCTAACCGTGTTTTCAAATTTAAAAAGATTAAAAACTTTTTTCGTAGGCGGAAGACAGAAATCATTTGTCCGGCCGGAAACGGTTCTGTTCAACGATATACACACGCCGGACAAGAACAGGCCATGTATCGCCAACGTGACGGTCAGTACTGACGTGGCAGTGGTTCACCACCATAGACGGTGGACCTCTTCTGCAGACTATAATTTAGACACTACATCTTTGAAATTTAAAGACCGGGTACTCCCTTTAATCAACGAGACAATTTTACTTCTCACTTTGTGAAAGTATTTTGAGGATATGTTTCTTAAACTAATGCAGATTTAAGTTAATTGGTGAAGATTATTTACATAGGCAAGGGAAATTACACAAGAAAGACATTTATTTACAAATTATAACCTGTAGTGCTAGCAAGTACTATTTAAGTGTTTGCCAAATTTATATTAGTACATGTCTTTATTAACATATGTATGTATATATTATTTCTGCCTTTCCCGTTATACTAAAGAAAACATTTTTATTAGTTAATTGAGGCTAAAAAGGCACAGACATATACATGTAGCAAGCAACCCCTTTCAAACATTGGAATATATAGGGCAGATGATTTTAAGGTCATCTGTTTTCATGGCCCATAGTTAACAAGCAGGTTGTCATGTGGCCAGCACAACGCCCAACCGCCTTTACTTTTGACAAGTTAAGTTAGGTACCCACTTGAGTTGGGTGGACTAGGGAGCTCCCTAAAAATTAAGAAATTCAAAATCCCAGTTTTCACCGAGATTCGTACCCAGGACCCCAAGCGCTTAACCCTCAACCCCCAAGCCCCCTTGGCTAGCAAGTAGACTATAATTATAATGATAAAACAAAGGAGATAATATCTAGAGATATCCTGAGACAACGACACTTGTTTATACGCTTCAGGTTACAGTTTCAATGTTGTCTCTATGTTCATAAAAGTTGTGAGCACTCGACGTGACTTAATTTCGTGAATCCAGGTGTGCGATAGTTAAGTTGCATGCAGGCCTAAACACTTTATTTGACTAGACATATTGCCGTATGCTTTATGTTAACAGAGTAACAGAGGCGTTTCAGAGGGTCGGGTGAGGGAAGCAGATGGCAATGCGAAAACTTGGACATGGTGTGATCTGTTCCCGATGTTTCTCTTTCATTAGTAATAACAGGGTAAGACTTTAACTTAATGTTACTATTATAGCTTAAAGTTTTGTAATCTGGAACTTAGTAGTCGATTTGAGTGTTTGAAGGAGGAACTAGTATTAATTAATTTCTATATCATGCAACGATCGGTGGTTGACCTCAGCAAAGTTGGCTAGTGGTTGTTAAGCCTGTAACGAGTGCTGTGGTGCTCTGTGGCCAGTGTCCTAGCAGTCCGTGCCGGTGTAAAGATACACTAGCAAGAAGTGGGGCCAAGTTTCTTGTGGGAACTCAGTGATCTGAGCTGAGCTAATTTTCAGTAGACGTAGCAGAGGGGGGTTTGTTCTGATTTTAAAGTTGGCCACGCTTATAAACTTCAATACAATTGAACCAACGTTAAAAATGTACTCAGTTATACGGTAATACAGCTTACTAAGCCATGTTGAACTGCGACTTGAGGCGACTCAACGATATACACATGTTTATTGACATAGGGAAATCCTAACATAATAACACTGTCTGCCTTGAGTAAAGCCTCTTCATAAGTTCTAGACTTCTAGGCGGAAGTTGCTTCTCTAATGTCAACATTCCTTCTCAGTCTAGTCTCTAACAGTGCGCACCTACTGCACTACTTGGATGGCGGTGTGCATGGCAGGGTTAAAACAATAATCTTAATTACATATTTCATATTAAAAGAAGATACTTATGTTAATTAATCTAGCCTTGCATGTTAATTACAGAGTTAAACTCTGCTGTCAATAGTTTACCTTGCTGATTTCAGACAACCCATTCCATGCTCTAAGGCCATTAGGGAAGGAGCGCTTGTACGGATATGTCCTAGCATATGGAATAAGAAATGCTCCTTTAACTGTATGTTTTTCTGAGAACTTTGTTGAAGTGGTTTATTTGTATTTATGATTTACGGTCTAGTGTCTCATGGATTATTACTGATTTACTTTTTTTGGCCTTCTGTGCTAATTCGTCTCTAAGTGATTTAGTTAGTGGTGCTCACCTTCACCTATCATTTAGGACCGTTGAACCACTGGGGCACCACACACGATCTGTCAACCGTCTTTGTCCATAACTCTCTGTCCTTTACGTTGGTTAGAATTTCATTCAATGACAGGCCTGTCGATTCTTTGCTGTTGTCTTCTTTCCGCTTCCTCTGTCTTCCTCTTCTTTTTTTTCCTGGTAAAGTTCCCCTTTCAAACCTTGCGATCTAAAGGTCATCTGTTTCTGTGGCCCACTGTTGACATGTTGCCAACACAATTAATATCAAGTACCCATTAGAGCTGGGCGAGAACGCTCAAAGACGCCAAAAGAAATACAAAATCCCAGTCTTCACCAGGATTTGAAAGTCAACCGCTTTACCACTCAGCCACGAGCCTCTTCTCCAACTGTTTAAATTGTACAGCTCTATTATACGACTATTCTAGTTTCTTTATGCTTTCTTGAGTTGAGGGGATCTAACCAGAGGGCGTTTGTTCTTATGTTGATTTAAACAATGTTATAAAGCTTTTGAGTATTATGTTCAAGTTTGAATTATAAAAAAAATCTTTTAATATACCAAATGCTTTGTTTAAACAAAATTTTCAGTAAGAAGATTTCATAAGAGCTTTTTGTAATAAAGTGTATGTCTGTGTTTCCAAGGTAACGACAAGGGAACGTTGGTTTTAGGTAGTGTAGAGTGATGAAACCATGAGCTGGTCTTATAATTTATGTTAATAGGTCATCGTGGGGGGATGATAGTTTAACACATGGGCGTAGCCAGGATTTTTTTTCGGGGAGGGTTTTGGGGGGGTTCCCCCCCAACCACCCCACCCCCCCCCCCCCCGCGGAAAAAATTATGTATATTATATATATATATATATATATATATATATATATATATATATATATATATATATATATATATATATATATATATATATATATATAAATATATATATATGTGTGTGTGTGTGTGTGTGTACATAATTAATCTTTATTACATTCTGACTTTTTCGGAAGACGTTTATTGTTTATTGTAGACTCCCCGCCCTTGCTAGCAAGGGGTTCTGGGGGAGTTCGCAGCGCTCCCCCAGCGCGGGGCGAAGCCCCGCCGTCGAGCACTATTTCTGGTATTGAAAGCCAACAAAATGCATATTTTGAGGTATCTACAGTGCATTATCTTGCTATTAAAAAGTTTTATTTCAAAAACCTAATGTGCTATTCTTACTGACTTAGACCCTCTCGCGCCGTTCGGCGCATTTTCCGGCAAGCTGTTTCCGCAACTCTTATTTTGCGTAATTCATTTTGTCAGAAAACATGTCCCGCAAAACCTCATGCGACGCTCTGTCACAACCTTACTAAGGATTCGACTCCCAGTTCGGCTTATGATTTCTTTGATTTAGACCCGATCTCTATGACTGACTCCTAAAATCTGTCTTAGCCATCTTTGTTGAGACACATTTAATGATTTTCAATTTCGGCAGAAGACTATTCACACTTAATTAATGGAGCCCAAACCACTGGTAGAAATTTTTAACCTTTCTTGACTACGCTCTTGGAATTACAATCCTGTATTTCGCTTTAGATTTTATATCGAAAAGGAAAGTTTTTTCGTCAAATCATCTGTTGAGGGGTTTTAAACTAAAAAATCTCTGGGGTTTTTTTTGTTTTGTTTTTAATTCAAAACCCCATTTAGCTACGATCATAGAATTTGGTGATTGTAGTTTGCTTTAAAATAATATTGAAGAGAGAGGTTTTCAACTCTAAACGCTCTGTAGGGGAATTTTAAACTCAAAACCATCTGGAGGGGTTTTCAACTTTAAAGAAAAAGCCCTCTGGAGGAGGGGGATTTAAACTCAAAACCCCTTTGGCTACCCTCATAGATTTTATAGTGTGTAATTTGCTTTTTTTTATATTGAAGAGGTACTTTTTAGCTTCAAACCCCAACTGGAAGGGGAGGGGGGTTAAACTCAAAACCCCTTTGGCTACGCTCATAGAATTTTGAGTGTGTAATTTGCTTTTTTTTTTTTTGTATTGAAGATGGGGTTATAGTAAATTTTGGATGGGGTTTTAAAATCAAAATCTTCCTCAACTGTGCTGTTGGAATTTGGGGATTGTTGTTTGCATTTTTTTTTTTTTTTTATAGAAGAGGGGGATTTAACTGCAAAAACCTCAGGTAGGGGTTTTTAAAATCTCAAAACCCCCTGGTAGGGGGATTTAAACTCAAAACCCCCTGGTAGAGGGTTTTTAACTCAAAACTGCCTCGGCTGTGCTGTGGTAAGTGATGATTTAGTATTTAAATCTCACCTAAAATAAACAAAATGAAAGCAAAAATCAGTCACTTAATTCCGCCCCCCCCTGCGGGGGGGGGGATTTCATTTCGGGGGGGGTTTGAACCCCAAGAACCCCCCCCTGGCTACGCCCATGGTTTAACAAGTGACGAATCAGAGACGCAAGAGTATTTGGACGTGTTTCTGTAGTGAGTTTTATTTTCGATTCATTATCATTTCATTTTGTAACCACTAGATCTAAATTTCCTCTCAAGCTAAATTTGTGTATATTAGTAATAAAAGTTATATTAACTTGTAAGAAAGAAGTTTGTTCAAAAATTTGTTTTAACTCTTTCTCTCCTAACTGACGATACCAGCGTTGATTCCACCAGAATGTGGTAAATAATTACGGAGAGAAAGAGTTAAAGTCAGTTCATTTTAAATATTATATACGGCTACATCGGCTTAGCTGTACAATCAGTAACTAGCTGACACTTTAGGTCTTTTACGTTTTTAGTGCCTGTTTAGTTTTTTCAGCTTTTTGTCAGCTTTCCAAGTATAGAAATAACGGCATTAATGTCACTGACAGTTAGTGTCACTAGCAATTAATGTTACATTGCTGGAAGAAGGAAAGTGTCAGAGAAGAAAAGCAAGGCCAATGACACTAGCTCCAGCTGGAATAACCTGCCCAGTGTGCAGCCGAACATTCCGGGCTCACATAGGTCTCACCAGCCACACGAGGAGGCAAAAATAAAATTATTTTTGATATTTAAAAAACGTATGACTGTCAAACCAGCGTTTTCACTGTGTAGCCAATTAGTTATTGTTATCCCAAACATAGACAAAAAACTGTCAACTTTCTAGGAATATCGAGAGCCATTTTCGAAATCCGTGTCTACCCTGACTCCTAAATCTGTGACATGTTTGCCAGGTAACAAGAGGATTGTTAAAAACGATACATTAACCTAAATCTTTTTTTTTTAAATAATGACCATATACGTTTCACAGTTTATAGATCAAGCTCTGGTCACTTGGGGGATATTTCACAGTTTATAGATCAAGCTCTGGTCACTTGGGGGATATTTCACAGTTTATAGATCAAGCTCTGGTCACTTGGGGGATATTTCACAGTTTATAGATCAAGCTCTGGTCACTTGGGGGATATTTCACAGTTTATAGATCAAGCTCTGGTCACTTGGGGGATATTTCACAGTTTATAGATCAAGCTCTGGTCACTTGGGGGATATTTCACAGTTTATAGATCAAGCTCTGGTCACTTGGGGGATATTTCACAGTTTATAGATCAAGCTCTGGTCACCTGGGGGATATTTCACAGTTTATAGATCAAGCTCTGGTCACTTGGGGGATCTTTTTTTTTTTGGTAGTCACCTTGATCACAAAGAATTATTTTCTTCCATCTGTTATGTCACTAAATATAAAATATTTACTGTAGTAGCAATGTATTCAAAGAGCCTGCTTTAGGAGTAGGTAAACTAGGCAACAGCCTAGCTGGGCCTTACACTTGAATCAATGTTTTTTTTTTTACAGAAAAAAAAAAGCGAAACATGTATCAAATCTAAAAATAAAAAGCGTAACTCAATGACTTTATGTTTACTAGCCTTGCTCTGAGTCTGTGCCGTGATTCAAGGTTTATTCATGAATGCTTAAACTGCGTATTTTAGAAGACATTTGTTTCTTCGTTTTGGTGACATGTCGAGTCGTTATTTCTTGTCATCAATCGTCCACGAAGTACAATCGTTTTATCTGGCGCTCTACGTATTTGTGGATGTAGAAATAGATACACGGAAAGTTAATATGATGAACAAATGTGGTTTTTAATTCACTGTAAATTTTGTTTTCTTTTTTTTTTTTTTATTTCATTTTGGGGCCACCCTATTCACTTCGCTAGGGCCTCCAATTACCTAAGGCCGTCACTGATATTGTACTTAATAAGGTTCTAGACAGAATAACAAATTACACAGATAAAATAGTTAATATTACTGGCGATTAGAAGTTACCACATTATTATAAAGTGAAGTTTTCCTTTCAGACCTCGCAATCTATGGGGCAGATGATGTTAAGGTTATCTTTTTCTTTAGCCAAGGGTTAACGAGCAGGGTGTCAAGTGATCAGCACAACGACCAACCGCCTTTACTTTCCTCAACTAAAGTCTGGCTTTTTTTTTTTTATTTTGCTTGTTTACCTTTCACATTTTCCTTGTTGATAAAATAGGTAGCTCTCTGGTTAATAAGGAAAAATCAAACATCTTATACACATTTGGTTTAGAAATCTTCAGATCAAAGAAGGTCACCTTTACATTTTACAAGTTTTGTTAAGATATGTTTCTAAAGTCTAACTTTTATTTTTTAAGAATCTGCTGATTCAAATGATTGAGGTTCGATTTTTTGGTGTACGCTAAGATATTTATGCTGTATTTACGCCTTAAACCTATCGAAGACCATGATTTAAGACCTGGGTAAGGTTCTCTCTATAAAGCCTCTAGTCTTTGTGTTGGTGATACAATCTCCTTCTTGTTTTGTCGAACATATTTCGGATGTTACTTCAGAATTAAGTTTATTATATATCACCCAAAATCTCATGTAAGACGGCGTTGGGTAGCGGTTGGAAGGATTTGAACTCTGGACATTCAACACGCCTGTCCAAAGCGAATACCACAACACCAGGCAATCATCTAATTTTTTACATGTATAGTCTAATAACTTTATGGTTGTGTAATATCGACAAAAAAACAAAAAATCGATTATTGATTGATAGACTGTCGCTCTAACAATAAGGAAGCAAGAGTTCATGATTTCAGTTTCTTGTGGTTGATTGAATTTTATTAAAGCTGTTTAAGAAAAAAAAATTGAGTTAACTTTGACATTTTATTTTTTCAGTGTCGTGTAAGTATTTAAAAAAAAATAACTATATCATCGACACGATGAGGCCAGGTAAAGAGTGTCCACGTATGGCATGACCAACAAGGCAACCACAATTTTTTTTTTTTGTTATACAGGACTTAAAATGTCTGGAATTGTGTGTATGTATGTGTCACAGTCTCAGTTGACATTGCATGATCTTAAGTTCACGTCATGTTAAGAGTTTAAAAGACACGTGGAATTCCTGATGTAGAAAACAGGAAGTAGAATGAATAAAGTTGACTTTGAGTTCAGTCAGTCAAGTCAAGTTAGTCAAGTGATTTTCTTTAGACCGGGTGGTCAGGTAATATTTTAGTCCGCAACGGACAGTAGCGACTTAGAAAAGTAATTTCAGTTAGAAAGTAACTTGTGGGCAGTTGTTGCCAGTGTTCTTTTTGAGACATGTATTAGTTAGTCTATATTTCTGCACAGTGTTACCCGCTGAGATGCGGACGTGATTTGTAATTAACGTATTGGATACTTTTGATACCGCTGTTATGCGGTTAGGATTGTTTATTTCTTGACTTGTAGCACTAACAAGGAGTCCAGCATTATTATTATTGTAGTAAAATAAACTTTATGTTTGTCTGCTGAAACGGACTTTAGTCAGTTTATAGTCTTTGTCTTGTCACGTGTCAAGAGTACTTCAGGAAGCAAGAACCCAGCATGACACGACATTCGCATTCTGCAACGTTACACCATTTAACCTTTATTTACATTTTACAGTATGTAATGGTAATAGGATCTCACACTCTCTGGACTTGTAGTTTAAATGACGAACTTGTTTTTACAATGTGCTGGAGAAAACTGTACATCTGTTTATTTGATTCTTTTTCTAAAATGCAAAGAACTGCATTCGCCATGCCGAACGGTCCCGTGATGACCATTGATAAAACAAACTATCACGTGATATCCATGTTTAATTCAAATTAGGCCGTAGGCTGTATAGAAGTGCTAGGAAAACACGTGACTCGAGGGTGTTTGTTTACGATTGGTGAAGGAGATTTATAATGGGGTCATACTACGCATTGTTTTGAAAGGCATTGATATTGAGTTATAAAGCACTTGGCTACGGTACCGAGATGTCTTGAGTAAAAATATGGGATTTTAAGCGTTGGGATTTTAGAGGGGGGGGGTGCTTGACGACCTAGTGAAGTAGAACTATAAAACAGATTAGCTTTGGATTATCTGATCCCACAGACCACTATGTCTGAAATGGTTACTGTGAAGAAACACGTCCCTTTACGTTGAAAGTGCCTTTTAATTGTGAGGCATTTCAACATAACATTTATACACGGCAGACATTATATACAGATAACCAGCCTCACTAGATGACTTCCTCTCTTCTTCTTTACACACTCGTCACTTCCCGCAAGTCCACTAACTCTCCGATACCCAACACTTGACCGTGTGTCACGGTTGACCACACACAGTAACCGTGTCACAACAGTTACCTTGAAATGAAAATGAACTTAAGAATGTATATTTTAAATATCTTGATTTCTATCTATCTATCTATCTATCTATCTATCTATCTATCTATCTATCTATCTATCTATCTGTATGTCTGTCTATCTATCTATCTATTTATCTATCTATCTATCTATCTATCTATCTATCTATCTATCTATCTATCTATCTATCTATCTATCTATCTATCTATCTATCTGTATGTCTGTCTGTCTATCTATCTATCTATCTATCTATCTATCTATCTATCTATCTATCTATCTATCTATCTATCTATCTATCTATCTATCTGTCTATCTATCTATCTATCTATCTATCTATCTATCTATCTATCTATCTATCTATCTATCTCTCTCTCTCTCTCTCTCTCTATATATATATATATATATATATATATATATATATATATATCAATCTATCTATTATCTATCTATCTATCTATCTATCTCTGTTTATCTCTCTCTCTCTCTCTCTCTCTCTCTATATATATATATATATATATATATATATAAACAGTGCTTTTTTGTACAAAAATAGGTGCCAGTACTCAGTGATTAAGTGCCGGTACTCAGTGATTAAGTGCCGGTACTCAGTGATTAAGTGCTGGTACTCAGTGATGGATTGCCTAACTTTTAACTACTAATAAATTAATAATAAACGTTAAAATACAAGAAAAGTACAAAAATTTTCCCCACATACAAGAAGGTGCCGATACATAGTACCGTATATATAAATAAATGAATAAATAAATATATATATATATATAATATATATATATATATATATATATATATATATATATATATATATATATATATACATACATATATATAGCGAGAGAGAGAGAGAGAGAGAGAGAGAGAAAGAAAGAGAAAAAAAGAGAGAGACAGAGGGAAGTATAGATATTTAATTGTGTAATAGAGCTCCATTCCCAAAGAGATAAGAAAGGATTTCCTCTTTCATGGGAGTGCCTCTTATATTAAATCCTCCCATTGGCTGTTGCGTCCAATGACCTCGACCTTTTTTTTTTCTTATCTCACGTTTGAAAACGTCTGCTAGGAATGTCAAACAAAAAAATTCAACTATTATTCCATTGAAAGAAAATAAAATCAGAATGCACTGTAGAACTCAATTGATCTATTGACTTTAAGGCTATGTGTTTGTAAGACTATCAAGGCACTGCACTGAACGCGTCCCCTTTATTCTGGTCCGAATACCTATTTTGAAATTCAGATTTAGAAATCTTGACAAACTTTGGAAAATATACATGTTTCTGAATTCTTTTATTCCTTCATTTTGTAAGTAATATTAAATATTTTATAATACAATATAGTATAGTAGACTTTTAGTGTTGCTACTAATTTTAAATTGTAATTAAATACATGTAACGTATTTTATGTGTGCATATGAACAATAACCCCATTCTAATGTTATATGCCTGCGCTGGATTGGCAAAATAATTAGATCGGAGCTGGGGCTGCGTAGCACGGGAAATTCTGCATTCCTCAGTTAATCTTCGGACTCGAATACAAGGTTTATTATGACAAAAAGAGTTATATGTTGGTTAGAGAATGATTTAAAGATTGAGATTAAGTCGGTGGATTTTTCGGAGGGGAAGCAAACGGGTTCTTATTTGTGTTATTTGTTCGGTTCGAACCCAAACGCTGTACCGCTCATCCAACCCCCCCCCTCTAATGAACGATATATGTAGATATATATTTCTTAAATAGTACACAAAGAACTAAGAAATGCTTTGTCAACTTTTCTCTACAGCACAGTATTTAAACTCTTCCTCCAATTTATTAGGTAATTAAGGATAAGGATTGGCTGTTCAAAAGGCATTCTGGCGTCATCTTCTTTTTCCCCGTGATGTGTGGATCTTAGTGGTCAACAGACTTATCCGGCAGGACACTAATAACTGATCAATATCGCAGTCCGCGTTTTGCTAGCTACGTGTTAAAGAAGTAGTTTCACAATGTCGCTTTTCCGTATCACATATATATGATATATATAAATATCTTGAAGTTATGATGTCAGATATAGAAACCAAACCTGAACAACTGGCCAGAATTTTACATTTTACAGCAGCAATGGCGAAACTCGAAATAATCTGGACTGACAAAAGCATATAGCTCTCGACACTAAAACCTGACTGATGCGGTCCCTGGTCACGACCGTATTCTTATTTGCATGCGAATGTTAGACGTTGACTCCAGATATCAAGGATAGAATCCTAGAAATAGAACTAAGATGCTACAGAAAGATCCTAGGTATCACTTACAAAGACCGCATCACAAATGAAGAGATTAGAGACAGGATTAACACAGCAATTTTGACCCCACGATGACCTGCTGACCACTGTCAAAAAAAACGTAAACTCAAACTCTATGGCCACATAACCAGGTCCTCAGAGTTAGGAAAGACATTCCTACAGGGAACAGTACCAGGAAGAAGAAGAAGACGATGACAGAGAAAGCGATGGGAAGACATCAAAGAATGAGTAGGCCTGTCAGTGAATAAAATTCTATCCAATGCAAAGGGCAGAGAGGAATGGAGAAAGACTGTTGACAGTTCTTGTGTGGTGCCCCTAAGCTTCAGCAGACTAAGGAATAGGGGGAAAAAAGAGAGATTTAGAAATATATATGTATAGATAAGTAGATAGATAGATAGATAGATAGATAAGTAGATAGATAGATAGATAGATAGATAGATAGATAGATAGATAGATAGATAGATAGATAGACAGACAGACAGACAGACAGACAGACAGACAGATAGATAAGTAGATAGATAGATAGGTAGATAGATAGATAGATAGATAGATAGATAGATAGATAGATAGATAGATAGATAGATAAGTAGATAGATAGATAGATAGATAGACAGACAGACAGGCAGACAGACAGACAGATAGATAGATAGATAGATAGATAGATAGATAGATAGATAGATAGATAGATAGATAGATAAGTAGATAGATAGATAGATAGATAGATAGATAGATAGATAGATAGATAGATAGATAGATAGATAGATAGATAGATAGATAGATAGATCGATAGACACAGACAGACAGATAGATAGATAGATAGATAGATAGATAGATAGATAAGTAGATAGATAGATAGATAGATAGATAGATAGATAGATAGATAGACAGACAGACAGACAGATAGATAGATAGATAGATAGATAGATAGATAGATAGATAGACAGACAGACAGACAGACAGACAGACAGACAGACAGATAGATAGATAGATAGATAGATAGATAGATAGATAGATAGATAGATAGATAGATAGATAGACAGACAGACAGACAGACAGATAGATAGATAGATAGATAGATAGATAGATAGATAGATAGATAGATAGATAGATAGATAGACCAATGCGTCATATCGTGAATTAATGGCAAACAATATGTCTACTATTCTTTCTTTCAGACCTTATCTTGAGCAGGACTATAAACATAGCCGCAAGTCTCGACTTGTAAATACTCGCACTAAAGTGACCAGATTTTTTTAGGCCGTCAGCAGAGATAAGAAAACCACTTCTTTATTTCAAAAAAAAATAAAGAATGAAAGACTCACAGTAAAGTGGGCCCTCTTGTCATGCGATAGAACTACTAAGTGTTGGCGGCGATAATCAGGTAAACAGATCGATAATGTGTAAGTTTGAACCTGCGTGTAGAACCTGTGTTACTAGCATTGAACTTTTCATGGATATCGCCTAACAAAGTTCTCATGTGACAGCTGAAAGATTTACTGCCCAAGGAAAGTATTATTAATTGCTTTTGTTCATTATATGTATATATAGTGCATTTTTGTGACGGTAAGCACCGGTACGGCGTTTCGGCACCTTTTTCAATGTGGGGAAATAATTATTACTTTTCTTAATTTTAACGTTTATTATATATTTATTAGTAGTTAAAAGTTAGGCAATCCACCATTGAGTACCGGCACCTATTATTTTACAAAAAAGCAATGTATATATATACATATATAATATAATAATAATAATAGTATATATATATGTATATTACAGAGCTATGTGTGAGCCGAATGCTGTAAAACAATGACACCATTAGTCAAAGAGCTCCTCCTTGTCAACAGATTGCATGTCTATCTGGCACATTATTTCACTCTGACCAGTTGGCAGTTCCCATTGTCTAGCTCAAGTCTTAGCACTTTAGGAAGTAAGTTTATTCTTAGAAAAGGATTACAAGAAGGTTTCGTTTTTACAAAATTCATATCAATTCTGTCTGTCTGCCTGTCTGTCAGGTAACACGTTTTTTTTTTCTCCCCACTTCCCATTTTCAGATCAAGTTAAAACTTTTCATAACTATTCATTGTTCATAACAAAAATATGAATTAAATAGAACATAAATATCAACCAGTCATTAGTTATTTAACCCTTAAAACGCGTGTGGTAGTTTAGCCTCTAAACATCAGAATTGTAATTCCATTTTGTTTGCACTGACTGTAAAACAGCTCAGCACTTTAAGGGTTAAGTAGAGGAATATATATAATGACTGTAAACGGGTTGCCTGTGTCTATTCAATGTCTTTTTTTTTATTTTTAAATTATTTTTTAAAAATAGATTTTACTTTTTCACAAATTCGTTTTCACTAATCTGCACTGATTGTGCGATTACCCTATGCTAGGGATATCTATCAATTAAACCAGTGATTCCCAAAATACGCCCGCGGGCCACATTAGGCCCGCGAATTGGTTCCATCCGGCCCGCCGAAATGTCGGCACAAAGTGTAGAAAATCCGCTACTTCCCACCTCCTAAAGAAAAGGTTGAAAAATGTCTCTTTACCTACGTTAGGGGCCTCAATTTTTCTCCGATTGATTGTTATCATGACCTTTAACATTTGTGCGTTTATGAAATTGGACTCTTCATGTAGAATTTATCCCCCCCCCCCCCCCGAAAAAAGTGAAAGAACCTTTACTATTTGGTAGAACATGATAATAAGCTAATATATTTGAGTTGTAAATAAAGTGTGGCTTTTTTTTTTTTTAAAAGAAACGCATATAAACGGCATTATAAAACAAATTTGACGTCTTTCGAATAAAAAGATTGTTAAACAAAGTTTAGAGATTGGAAAATTAATGTTAATATTTACCAAAAAGAGACAAGGCCAGCTACATTGTTGCTCATATTTTTAGTAGAGAAATGAAACCGTTTTCTGACGCATGAAAAAAAAAAAACTATCCCATTAATGAATGTAAGTGCTAGATCCACAGGTTTATAATCAAATAGTTTCAGGTCGATTTCATTTCGTTTTTGTACCTTTCCTATCATGTTGCCCGCGACACCAGTGTCGGAAATTAAAATGGCCCACAGGTCGATTTATGTTGGGCATCACTGAATTAAACAATAGTGTCATCTAGAACTTAGTCCAACGTTTGTACATGTAACAAGAAACGTACGTTTTTTTCCCCCTCTATTATATAAATGTAAAAAAACAGAGCAGAGAAATGTAAGATTTACTGTTACATACATTTCAGGCATTGCAAACTGTGACAACACGTCTGTAACGAAAGAGTTTGCCGAGGGTGAGGCCATACAGTTCTGCTGTACGCTTGCACCTGCACAATGCAACATGATGACTATTAACGACACTCTATTCGTTGCGCCCTTTGACTGCAGCCGTAATGTTCCGGAGCATCAGGAAAGGTTGAATACGTGTTCCGTGAAGTTTAATAAACTCAATGCGACCATCTCTGACACTGGGTTTTATAAATGTTGCAACAGAATGTCCCCCAATGTGCCAGCATTGTCAGTTGTGAAGCTGTATGTAATCAGTAAGTCACTTTTTGTGTAATCTATTCTGTCAAGGACAAAATGGTGAAGCTCTTCAATTCTAGAATTTCTTATGTTCGCATCCGAATCAGAAACCCCATTAGTAACGAACCGTACTGAGAATTACTTCCTTAGAGCACGGAAGAGGAAGCGGGCAGTGAGTTGTAAGGTCGCCCTATCCCCGTACAAGGACAGACCTTTTGCCGCACATGGACCAGTATTCTCTTTCTTAATTACTTGTCCCAATCGTCCCTCACGCAGAGCTCGGCATTCATAAAGAATATGCTCTATTGTCTCGTCGTCCTCGACGCAGTGGCGGCACCATGTGTCGTAGTTCGAATCCAGCTGAAAGCTAAGCTTTAATGACGTCCAGAAGTCCAATCGATTGACATGGATGATGCTGACGGCCGTTGACTTGTAGCACGAAACTGCTGGTTGACAACTAAGCCACTGTAGGCGTATTAAAATTTAGCTTATAACACTTGAACTAACTTGAATAGCTTCATCCTGAGCAAAACTAAAAATAACTTTTATTACAATATAGACGAATTTAATTGGAGAGAAAATGAAATTGACTATTATTTTAAAAGAAATTAGCTCACTATTAAAACACGTCTGTACACTCAGGCATCCTGGAGTCGACTGGCGTACCCAAGTCAGCTTACGACAGTGCTGCATATCTTGCATCATTCACACTGCATAGCAACAACCAATCGGTAACTTCTCACCGTCACCATAGCAACACACACACACAAACACACACACAAACTCCATAACATTGAGTATCTTGGCTTTTCTTCAACATCAAGTTGGTTTGACTTTGTGCTAGCCACATGACATCCTTGTGAACTCTTGGCCACGTAGACAGCTGGTCTTCTGTATCTGCCTGAAGGACTAGATTGACTAGACATACATGATCTGAGATACATTTGACAAAACTTATATCAATTCACTCTGTCTGTCTGGTAAAAAAAGTACACTTTATTTCTCCCAGACTCATTCTCAGATCAAGTTGAAACTTCGAGCAATTATTCATTGTTATAGACAAGCCATGAATCAATCATTTTAGAAAAGTAACCAACTATTTAATTAATTAGTGGTAATTAATAATTTTGTTTGATAACAACAGTGGAAACTAATCCTTCAGTATTCAAAGATATGGCTAACTTTGTGGGTTTAGTTCCTTAAACAATTGTTAACGCCATTTCTCAATCACGCTTTCTCTGATCAAGTTGATACCTCAAACAAATATTTATTGCACCTAAAAAAACGTGAATGAATAAACAAAAAATACGAATAATTCAATTGTTTATTTGTAATTAATTAGTTCGTTCGATATCAAATAAGGAAACAACTAATCCAGATAAGCGATAGGATCATAGCATATAAAAAGCTAAAAGCATAAAATTTAGCTAAACAAAAACAATCGCACAGATTTATTATTGTTAGTCTAACAAAGTATGAATCAATAAAACGAAATAGTCAATTAATTATTTGTAATTTTTTTGTAATTTGATATCGAGTAAGAGAAATAACTTGTTCATTATTTGTATAGTTTTAAGGGTGGAGCTCTTCCGCTTTAGATAAGCTTTGTTGTTGATATATAATTAAAAAAAAATATTGTGCTTGTTAACCTCTCAACTTTCCTGGTCGATACAATAGGTAGCTCTGTTTTAATGAGGAAAAGCAAACATCTAATGCACGTTAAGTATTGACATCATCAGGTCAAAGGTCACTCTTACATTTTACAAGATACACATTGATATATTCCCAAAGTCAAACTAACTTTCATTTTTAAGAATCTGCTACGTTCGAATGATAGGAGTTTGATTTCTGGTATAGGCTAAGATATTTATGCTGCATTTACACCTTAAACCGAGGGCCAGGCTTTAATAAGGCCTATGTAAGGTCCAGCCAGATACAAACAGCAAGCATTTTCTAAAGCAGGGGTTCTCAACCTGTGGGTCGTGACCCCTTGAGGGGTCGATTGACGAGTCGTCAGGGGTCGCCTAAGACCATCGAAAATATGGATTGTATTTTGTCTATTCTTCTATATCTGTATGTGTGTGTGTGGGGGGGGGGGGTCGCGCATAGTGGGGGGATAGTAAAAAGGGGTCGCCGAGCTAAAAAGGTTGAGAACCGCTGCTCTAAAGCATCTAGTCTCTGTGTTGGCGATTCAATCTCCTACTTTCTTTGTCGAACATATTTGGGATATTACTTTAGAGTTACGATTATTATATACTAACCCAAATATCACGACGGCGGTGGATAGCGGTTGGAGGGATTCGAACTCTGGACATTTGAGACGACAGTCCAGAACCCATACCACGCGACCAGGCAGCCATCCACTTGTGTAAAGATATAAGAAAGGGAAACATTTTTTTTTCTAGCTATTCTACTTTATAAAGGTCGTTACTAAAGTTGTAAATTTTCTTTCAGACAAACCTAAGCCTCCAGTAATTGTGGACTTCATTTGCTCGGACCAGATGGACATTGAGGTGTGGCTGGACACAGTTGAACTAGATGAGACTTGGACGGATTCATACAACATCACAATACTCGAGTTTGTATACCCAAATGTTACTATGTATCTAACACAATGTAAACAGGGAGATAACGTGAGACACAAAGTCCTACAATTGTTTTTTATACGTTGTTATTTTGTACACGCTATTTCTCCCGCTTTCCACTCTTGGATCAAGTTTAAACTTTAAACTATTATTTATTCTCATTAACAAAACATGCATCAATAATAAAAAATTACCAATTTAATAATTAATTAGTGGTATTTAATATATTTTTTTTATAAAAAAGAGAAATAAATCTTACAGTATTGAGAATGTGGTTGTAAATGTGCAGTTCTTTCCTTTCAAAAGCGTTAACCTATTTGTATATTTTATTTGCTCTAAATTTAGTAACAGTCCATTTGCTTGCAACATAGCAACAGTCTCTGTGATTGTCCTTTAGTAATAGTCTGAATGTTTTTAATTGAGTAACAGTCTTAATGCATAATTTAATTTTTTGACTGTGTAACTTTTTTCTTCACTCTGTGCTAAGTAGGTCAAGAGGCAATCAAACACTATGTAGCACTACCTGCACAGACGCACCCGAGCCAAGAATGAGGACATGCTTCTGTCAAGGCTCCGGGAGTTCTCTCCCCAGCTTCAGGAATGTCACCCTTGTGGTTGAAGTCTCGAGATCATTCCAGAGAGTCCAGACTGAGACAGAGCTGAACCTTGCACAGCATAGTAAGGCTTTTCAATGTCATAACTGGCGGAATAGAATTTGAGAATGGTTTCGCTCTTTCAAAAAATATAATTTTTCTTTTAGGCATTTTTGACGTTTATTAAGAGTTGAAGATTTTTACATTTTAGGCAAAAAACAACTCCCGGAGGGGATGGCTGAAACCCGGGACCATTAGGCAACAGTCGTGGGTGCATGTAATAGGTCTCGTGAGATATTTGCCCTTTGCAGGTTTTTATTAGAGATGGGAATCGAACCCAACTTTTAAAGTTCGGGTTCGGTTCGGTCAGATTTAAGTTCGAGTTCGGTTCGGTTCGATGACGAGTATAGTTCGGGTTCGGTTCGGTTCGGTCAGGTCTAAAGTTCGGGTTCGGCTCGGTTCGATGCTATGAAATTATGTAATAGCAAAATTAAGTTATAAGGTTTAATGCAATTTATTAGTTAAAACTTTTTTATTTGAATTTTTACATAAAACAAATACTTTGCAATATATAATAGGCCTATGGGCAATACTTTTTCCAAAATAATGTTGCCTAAATACATTTAAAGCGTTGTAAAAATTTCTTAATGGAGATAGAAATGCAGATGCGGCAGGTTTTCGCTCAAGTCGGCAAGTGGTTTAATTCAGGGCGTGACTCGGCGCTAAGCGAATTTTTTAAAAAGGCTAATATCGTTGTGCTTTCTTTCAGAAAACACTTTTCATCATAATAAAAAAAAGTCGAGGGCCATATTAAATCTAATAATAAAGAGGCAGACCTGGCCAATAGAATTATGCAAGGGACATTCTAGGTAGGCCTACATATTGCGCACGTACTTCTATAATGGGCGTGATCTTTTTAAAGAAATATTCTTCGTGTAAAGACGTCTCTATCGAGGATTTTTTTTCACACATAAGTCGTCACTATTATAAATTGCAATATACGGAAGAAATTCGACTATTCTGAGACCAAAAAAATGCAGAAGAATCACACTAGCGGAGATGTTTTAAAATGTTTTCTTCAAAACGCAGTCTTCAGTTGACAAGGTCTTATTAGAAGATAAAATGACATCTCCACTTAATATATTTTAATTTTTAAACATCTAATTATACTAATATTCAGATAAGTTACACTAAAAATAAAACTTTTTTTTTCGATGCCCCCTCTCTTTGTTAGTTGGTCGTTGGTTTGTCGCTTACAAACAGCTAGTACAATTGAACCAATATAGGCGTTTTATATTTTTACCGGTAAGGATAGTATAGGTGGACTTCTTATGGTCCGACAGTTATTCTGGGCAGGGCACGTATCCCGTATGGGAGACGAACGTATGCCAAAGGCAGTCTGTTTGTTTTGGTGAGCTAAAAGGTGGTCGACGTTACAGAGGCGCACTGGCGGATCCAGGGGGGGGGGGCGGTAGGGGCGATCGCCCCCCCACTCGGCCGACCCCCCCCCCCCCCTTCGACTAATTTTAGTATAGAATTCACACAATTTGTATACGAATTCATTACTTATGTTAATAATATATACTAATTATTTATAGTTCAACCTATTTTTAGATTATTTCGCCCCCCCTCTAGTATGTTGGCCGATTTGTAGGGGTCGGGAGGGGGCGATGGTATCAATCCCGCCCCCCCCCCCTAAACTTTCGAGTGGGGGGGGGGCGGTCTAATTTCTTTGTAGAAATCACAGCTTGCTAACAGAATCAATTAAATATTTATGTGATTAAAACTTGTTATTGATATTTTAACCGATCTTTGTATTATGTCGTTCCCTGTTTGCCAATTTATCTCTACTGCCCTTCCCACCTAAACCTTTTGAGGGGGGGGGGCGGTCCTACTTTAATGGAGAAATCATAGTTTGTGAACAAAATTAGTTGAATTAATATATAGATTTATATTATGTCGCTCGCCTTCTGGTATCTTAGCCGTTTCGGTGATGTTGGGGGGGGGGGGGGGGAAATTGCATGTACTGCCCTCCCCACTCTAGCCCTCTGAGTGGGGGGGGGCGGTCCTATTTTTATGGAGAATCATAGTTTGTGAACAAAATTAGTTGAATATCTATATAATATAAACTACGTATTGATATGTGAACCCATTGTATATTATGTCGCACCACACTCTAATCTCAAATTTTATCATTAGTAAATTTAAATGAAAAAGGGTTGTACCAGGTGGGAGGGGCGATTCATGCAATGGCCATTCCCCCATCGGACAAACCAATACTTTTTCTTTTTGTATTACAGTTAAGAAATTACAAAACAAAAACATCTGTCACTAATATAATTTATATATACTGTAAATTAAATTCTTATATCGAGTCGCCCCACCCCTATTCTTTAATGCCAAATGCAATTTTTAGCAGAAATTATTAAAGGAGCGAGGATTAATCGTTTTCACTCTACCGCCCCTCCCATTTCCAGACAGAGTTTATGTAATTTCACATGAATTTATCATAATTATTTTAAGAAAGAATTTGCATTCAAAAAATTTGAATTCAAACGAAATTTTTCAGTATAAGAGTCACGATTGAGATGAGTTCTAAACCCAAATCGTTTTTTCATAGTTGCTTTTTTCTAACCTTTACTCAATCTGATATTTTTCTAGTTAAATAAATTTGGGACTATAACTCACAATTTATACTTTGATTTTATTGAATATTATTTATCGAATATTTTTTTTTCGGCGGAGATCCTCATCTTATCTTTTCAAGGAACAAATCGGATTTTTTGCAATGTATTAAGGGGCTATAAATTCATATTAGAATATTTTTCAAGTACAAAATTATTCAAAAGGTCCTTTTTTAATTGTATGAATAATGAGTTTTAGGTCAGGAGAATACGTTTCTTCTGTGAAGTATGCTAGAAAACTCTTTTGGCGGCGGGGCTTCGCCCCGAACTCCATTGATGAATAATGAACTGTAGATGTCAGGAGAATGCGTTACTGCAATGAAGAATGCAACAAAACGCTTTTTGCTGCGGGGCTTCGCCCCGAACTCCATTGATGAATAATTAGCTGTAGATGTCAGGAGAATGCGTTTCTACAGTTAAGAATGCAAGAAAACGCTTTTGGCGGCGGGGTTTCGCCCCGAACCCCACTTGAAAAACTTATAGCGCTGCCCCAGTTGTTTTGTTTTTCACCAAAGGTTGAGAAATGCTACTTTTGAAAAATTCTCATATATATATATATATATATATATATATATATATATATATATATATATATATATATATATATATATATATATATATATATATATATATATATATATATACGCACGTTTATGCATAGGGTTAGGGTTTACTGGGCATTAGGGTTAGGGTTTGGAAAAAAATCGCCCCCCCACTCAAAAGTTCTGGATCCGCCAGTGCAGAGGCGAACCACGAAAACGCTTCAAAGACCAACTTAGGCGTCAACTTTGCTTAGCTGACATAGAAGAGAGCACCTGGTTGCACTGGCGGATCCAGAACTTTGGAGTTGGGGGGGCGATTTTTTTCCAAACCCTAACCCTAACGCCCAGTAAACCCTAACCCTATGCATAAACGTGCGTACAGCATATATATCTATATCTATATCCATCTCTCTCTCTCTCACTCTCTATCTCTCTCTCTCTCTCTATATATATATATATATATATATATATATATATATATATTCGATATATGAGAATGAAATAAGACTGTTTCTCAATCTTCGGCGAAAAAAACAGAAAAAAAACAGTCTTTCTCTTGCAAGCTTGGGGGTCTGGGAGAGCGCTTTAAGCTTCTTCAGTGGGGTTCGGGGCTAAGCCCCGACGCCCAAAAGCGTTTTCTTGCATTTTTCTCTGCAGAAACGCATTCTTCTGACATCTACAGCTCATTATTTATCAGTGGGGTTCGGGGCGAAGCCCCGACGCCAAAAGCGTTTTCTTGCATTATTCACGGCTGAAACGCATTCTCCTGACATCTACAACTCATTATTTATCAGTGGGATTCGGGGCGAAGCCCCGACGCCAAAAGCGTTTTCTTGCATTATTCACGGCTGAAACGCATTCTCCTGACATCTACAGCTCATTACCTATTAGTGGTGTTCGGGGCGAAGCCCCGACGCCAAAAGCGTTTTCTTGCATTATTCACGGCTGAAACGCATTCTCCTGACATCTACAGCTTATTATTTATCAGTGGGATTCGGGGCAAAGCCCCGACGCCAAAAGCGTTTTCTTGCATTATTCACGGCTGAAACGCATTCTCCTGACATGTACAGCTCATTACCTATTAGTGGTGTTCGTAGCGAAGCCCCGACGCCAAAAGCGTTTTCTTGCATTATTCACGGCTGAAACGCATTCTCCTGACATCTACAGCTCATTATTTATCAGTGGGATTCGGGGCAAAGCCCCGACGCCAAAAGCGTTTTCTTGCATTATTCACGGCTGAAACGCATTCTCCTGACATGTACAGCTCATTACCTATTAGTGGTGTTCGGGGCGAAGCCCCGACGCCAAAAGCGTTGTTTTGCATTTTTCACTGCAGAAACGCATCCTCCTGACATCTACAGCTCATTATTTATCAGTGGGATTCGGGGCGAAGCCCGGACGCCAAAAGCGTTTTCTTGTTTTTTTCACGGCTGAAACGCATTCTTATCACATCTACAGCTCATTATTTATTAGTGGGGTTCGGGGCAAAGCCCCGACTCCAAAAGCGTTTTCTTGCATTATTCACTGCAAAAACGCATTCTCCTGACATCTACAGTTCATTATTTATCTGTGGGATTCGGGGCGAAGCCCCGACGCCAAAAGCGTTTTCTTGCATTTTTCACGGCTGAAACGCATTCTTCTGACATCTTACAGCTCATTATGTATTAGTGGGGTTCGGTTCGCCCCTATCCAAAAGCGTTTTCTTGCATTCTTCACTGCAGAAACGCATTCTCCTGACATCTACAGCTTATTATTCACCAGTGAGGTTCGGGGCGAAGCCACGACGGTGAAAGCGTTTTCTGGCATTCTTCACTGCAGTAACGCATTCTTTTGACCTACAGCTCATTATTCATTCTATTATAAAGTGCCTTTTGAATAATGAGAAAAATATTCTAATATGAATTTATAGTCACTTAATACATTGCAAATAAAACCGATTTGTTCTTTGAAAAGATAAGATACCCCACATATTTAGATTAAGGTTTTCAGGATCGCCGCCGAAAAAAAAATAATTCGATAAATAATATTCAATAAAATTCTAGCATAAATTGTGAGTTATAGTCCTAAATTTATTTAACTAGAAAAATATGAGATAGAGTAAAGGTTGGAAAAAGTCGACTAGGAAAAGATTATCTGGCTTTTGAACTCATCTCAACCGTGACTGTTATATTGAAAAATTTCGTTTCAATTATAACTTTTCCAAAGCAAAGTCTTTCTTAAAATAGTTATGATAAATTCATGTGAAATTACACAAACTCTGTCTGGAAAGGGGAAGGGCGGTAAAATGAAAACGATTAATCCTCGCTCCTTTTTATAATTTCTACTAATGATTGCATTTTGCATTAAAGAATAGGGGTTGGGCGACTCGATATAAGAATTTACTTTATAGCATATATAAATTATTAGTGACAGATTTTTTAAATTTTGTAATTTCTTACTATATTACAAAAAGAAAAAGTATTGATTTGTCCGATGGGGGGAAGGGGATTGCATGTATCGCACTTCCACCTGTTTATATTATATAGATATTCGACTAATTTTGTTCACATACTATGATTTATCCATAAAAGTAGGACCGCCCCCCCCCCCACTCAAAGGGTTTAGATGGGAAGGGCAGTGGAGGTATTCGCTCCTCCCCTTCCAATCGGCCAACAGGTGAACGACATAATATAAAGACCGGTTAAAATACCAATAACAAGTTTTAATCATATATATATATCTAATTGATTCTATTAGAAAGCTGTGATTTCTACAAATAAATAAGACCGCCCCCCCACTCGAAAGTTTATGGTGGAGGGGGGGGCGGATTGATGCCATCGCCCCCTCCTGACCCTACCAATCGGCCAAAATACTAGAAGGGGGGGGGCGAAATAATCTAAAAATAGCTTGAAATATAAATAATTAGTATATATTATTAACATAAGTAATAAATTCGCATACAAATTGTGTGAATTCTATACTATAATTCGTCCGCCGAGTCGGCCGAGTGGGGGGGGCGATCGCCCCTCCCTCCCCCCCCTGGATCCGCCAGTGCCTGGTTGCATGCGGCCTTAGAACGAGTCAGTTGGAGTTCACTCCCGAAGGCCGCGGAATACACATTTGAGACCAAAAGAAAATCCGCTGCCGAGGACAAACGCAGACGCGAAAATAAAAACTAAATCGACCACCTGCGAACAGTGGTTATGCTTGCCCTGGATGTGGCAAAATATGTAGGTCACAGCTTGGCAAGCGCAGCCATGGGAAAAACTGCATTCCTCACTAATCTTCGGACTCGAAGACAAGCCTTATAATAATATATAAACTTAATAAACTTTAAAATAAAGTTCTTATGTGAACAACTCAATATAGCCTAACTCACTAACTGTTATTACAATATTCACATATTTAATTTGAGATAGAGATGTAATATTAATGAAATATACTGATATTTAAACAAAATCTAGGTCACCACAAAACAACGTCTTTACTCTTTCATGTCTCAAGATTGTTTGCCGTTTCACATTTGCATTACGCTAATTTCAACATCTTTAATGCATAAACACTAATCAATCGCTTAACCTCTTCTTACCGCCACCAGAAAACACACACACACACTCTATGACACCCCTTTTTGCCAAGAAGTTGCGTCTCCCCATCCCCCAATTCAAGGTACTAACCATCCCCACCCACGGGAGAGGACCCAAAGTTTGAGAAACTCTGCATTAAAAATACTGATGATCAATAATGCAATACAGAATAATAGTAAAAATATTCAGGGGCGTAGATAGGAATTTTTCATCATTTGGGGGCCCGGGAGGGGCTGGACCTCTTTGGGGGCCCCTGCATTTTGCGTAATATTGAATATTTATTGTAAAAAAACACTAATTTGGGGCCCCCCTCAAGTGGGGGCTCGGGGGGATTTTACATTTCTCCCCCTCCTCCCCCATCCTTTCTACGCCACTGATAATATTCCAATATGGAATACTTCACAATTTTGTAAAAATAAATCACTTAATTAAAAGATAATTAAAATTTATTTTAAACTAGAACACAAATGAACTTATTGTAGATATCTACACTCTCTAATCGGCAAAAAATATTCTACTCTCAACTAACAGCCATCTCAAATAAAAGTGACAATATTTTAATGTTGACTTTCTACTTACTAGGATCTTGAATCTAGATCTAGATCTAATTAGAGGGCGCCTATTCGACTCAAAACCAATATTGGAAACAGCCCGCGAAAATTCAAGGTTAGGGGGAGAGTCGGCACGTACGGAAAAACACATGGGAATCAAAGCGCGCCGCTTTTTTTTTTTCAAAATACCACCACCCCCTCCCAAGTTTTCAAAGTATAATGGAATCATTAGAATTTAAATAAAATATTTAAGTAATTATTTTTTTTAAACACAAAATATAAAAAAGGGATGCAAAAATTGCAAAATTAGTTCGGTTAAGAAAAGGAGGGTTCGTTCGGTTCGGTTCGTACCAAGCAGTTTCAAAGTTCGGGTTCGGTTCGGTTCGGTCATAAGTGAGGTTCGAGTTCGGTTCGTTCGGTTCGGGTTCGGTTCGTTTCCCATCTCTAGTTTTTATGTTACTGAAGAGGCCAATCCTTGATACAAAACAGGGGTCACAGGTTGGGCATCTGTAATTGTCAGACCAGCATTTTCACCCTTCTTTCTACGCCTGGGCTGCACACTGTCGGGGTTGAACAGATGGGGCACCACACAAGATCTGTCAACCGTCTTTCTTCATTTCACTCTGTCCTTTGCTATTGATAGAATGTCATTCATTGACGGGCCTGTTCATTCCATAGAGTTGGAGTTTACTTTTTTTGTCAGTAGTTAGCAGTTTATCGTGGGTTCCAATTGCTGTACTAATCCTGTTTCTAGTCTCTTCATTCGTGATGCGGTCTTTGTAAGTGACACCTAGGATTTAACTATATCTTCATAACTATCATTTCAATAAAATACATAGGAATATTAACATTAATAAATAAATCTCCGTATCCTGTGGTATCAGGCGTTAGTGCCGCCTTAGTTTATCTATCAATACATCATTATCGTCAACACTTTCGACTCAAGCAAATCTCTTCTTTTGTATCAATGTAGGTAGGGTTGTACTTGTTGATAGCTTGTAATTCATATTTTCCTTCTATTCATTCTGAAAAATATTGAAACCTGACTATTCTTACATGCCATAGCTGACCACTTCGGGGGCAGATTTTGAGTTTGTGTTTCCACACAAACTTTCTTTTTAACCTTTTTTTTTCTCTGTTCCCAGTTCGACCAAGTGCCGTGTCAGGACTGGACATTCTGAACACAAGCCAGTCTGAGCTTCTGCTGGTGATACAACACAACTACGACACCCAGAGAATGTTTTCATGGATGACCCTGGCGGACAGGCCGTTTCATTATGAAATCACATTGACCAGCATAGTTGACCTCTCACAAAGTGTACAGGTACTGCAGGCTACCCAATATGCTTACGTCAGATTTAAAATTCAACTGTAAGGTCAGCTACATATATATACATACACACACACATATAGCTCATTACAGTGCAATGTAACGTTGGTCTGCTTTGTTTGTTGTTGTTAATATTCTTCTAACCAAATTGTTTATTTTGTTTTTACAAAGTTAGTATCAACACTGTCTGTCTTCGAGATACAAATTGTGAACATGGTGAACTAATACCATTCTCGGATCAAGTTGAAACTTTGCGCAATTATTTATTAGTGAAAGAAGAAGTAGAATAATTTATTTTCAAATACAGCACATAAATCAATATAAATTATCCAAACCATTAAATAATTAATGGTAAATAATAATTTGTGTTTGTTACGTAAAAGGGGAAATAATACCGAGGTTTATGGCTGTATTGTGTAGTTATTCCTCCTAGATAAGCTTTTTTTTTTAAAAAAGTATTATTTATATTTTGTTCATGTTTAATTCTTATATGTTCACTTAGATACAAGTCCCATGCCCAGAGACTAGCCCCAAAGAAACAATGGTAGGGGTAAGAGTTCAAAACATGTCGTCTTTTACCAGCTACAACGTCACTGTGCGTGGTGTTGGTGGTGGCGGAGCTGGCCGGGCTGTGTCCAGAGTGTTTCGTACAGACAAGTCAGGTGAGTTGGGGTGTTCTGGCCAGGATCTTGTGTGCTGTTCTAATCCAATACTATTTCATCATTTAATCCAAACTAGCCAAAGAACATTACAGTTAACAAGACAGACTTGATCAAGACTTCACAGTACTTTAAATGAGGCATTTAGTCACAAACGGGATTTTGTCTCGACTCGATATCCATCGTTACTTATTCGACTCTAACGCTATTCAACCTTCCTCTAAAATCTAAACTATCGGCCATATTGTTCTTCAACCTACGCCTCTTGTGTCACGTCATTCGGCTGTCTGACTACGTCACTACTTTTACTTTTATAAAACAATACACAATATATTTCTCTACAGACCTAACATACTCTCTAACTAGACTAGGTCACTACAGCTTCTAGTAAAGTTGTATAGAAGTGAATGTTGATTTCAAGAGAGATTTTCAATAAATAATAATAGTTTCAGTCGCAAAGCAAACGCTCCTGTTCGACACAAAGTAGCTGCGTTCGAAATATTTTTCAATGGAAAAAAAATATGTCTAAATTTAGATTTAAACAATAGCAGCAGTTTCGTCCTTTAGTCTGCCGGACTATTTGAGGCATTGTCAGAATCTTTACACGGCTCAATAGGGGAATACAGCGATTTTAATACATAATACATATAAACAAAGAAAAATGAAGACTGGTTTGAAGCATCTACCAGAAATGGATATTGCCACCAGAAACAAGAGAGTAGCCATGCTAAACTACAAGAAGGAGCCCACCCCAAGCAACTTACAAGCACTCAGATCTACAGGAAACAATGTTCAAAGAAGAGAGATACAGTGCGCTAACAAATACTGGCAGGACCTATGTGAAAGCATTCAATCTTGTGCTGGCTGTGGTAACATCAGAGGACTACACGAGGGCATGAATAAAGCCTTTGGACCTCACACCAGCAAGTGTGCACTTCTTTATGGCAATGAGAGTTGGGCAACTTACGTGCGTCAAGAACACATATAAAATAGCTTCCACATACGCTGCCTGCGACGCATAATGTGCATCTCCTGGAGGGATCATGTCTCCAACCAGGAAGTTCTGAAACGGGCCAATATTCACAGCGTCTATGCTCATGTTACACAGAGAAGACTACGCTGGCTCGGTCATGTCACTCCCATACCAGATGGAAGAATACCTAAATACATACTATACGCTAAGCTTGCAGAGGGAGTCAGACCCAAGGTCCGCCCAAGACTAACCTACAGAGATGCCTGTAAGCGAGATATGAGAACCACGGGCATCGACCAAAGTATGTGGGAGATGATAGCCCAAGACCGGACAGCAAGGAGACAGACTGTACGTGCTGGTACGAACTTCGCCGAGTGCAAAAGAAACGAAGCTGCATCAGTCAAAAAAAAAGAAGAAAGCTGCCCTGTCAACTTGCCCTAAGTCAGATGCATACACATGCACGAACTGTGTCAGACTCCAGGATCGGCTTGATCAGCCATACCAGATTCTGCCCCGTCTCAAGATGGATCTAAAGCCATTGAATCACCTGGGCGCATCCATTGTCTTCCGAGACATAAGGAGCCATATATATATATATATATATATATATATATATATATATATATATATATTACTGTAACTCTTTCTTACCCAAATAACAGCCAATACAATTATGTCAGCCAGTTTATATCAATTGTATGTCTCCCTCAACTCCTCTGCTTTTTGCTGACTGTCCCGTCCGACTCTTGATGTTGTCTTAAGAGCTTGCGTTCAATAGAGCAGAAGACAATTTACAGCCCATCTGTCTCTATTGTTAACAAGGTTGTCATGTGACCAGCATAACGACCAACCGCCATTATTTTCTCCACCTGATACCAGGTTTCGTTAGATCTTAACGGATGTTCTATAAGTTCCAAAATGGATGTCTTCACTGAACTCCTGTTCCACGGTATGGAAACCAAGCATTCTACCACTCGGCCGCCGCGCCTCTCAACTATAGATCACGTGTTTTCATAAATAATAATAAAGAAATAAGCACACTGATAGATAGATAGATAGATAGATAGATAGATAGATAGATAGATAGATAGATAGATAGATAGATAGATAGATAGATAGATTGATAGATTGATAGATACATACATACATACATACATACATACATACATACATACATACATACATAGATACATAGATAGATAGATAGATTGTAGGCCTAATATATCAAAGAAGAGCATATCTAGAAACATGTTCCAATTAAAAACATGTTCCCGTGCTTCAGTTCCAGCCCACCCTCCAAAAGACTTGCTCTTCTCCAGAGTCCCAACCCACAACAAGAACCAGTCATGTGTTACAATCTACTGGCAGGTAAGAATAACATGTACGCATATAAGCTGTAGTGCAATAAGCAATATGAAGATTTGGTTCACCACGTCAAGAAATTCATTTTTAATTTTTTTTTAAATGGTGCGAAATTAGTTTGGCTTTATGACCATTTACATCTCCGGCATCGGGTCAAAGGTCAGAGAAACTTTTAAAAAAAAAGTCCAAATAATCCTTAAATCCACTTAAACTTTGCACTCTGGACAGGCCTGTCGAAGCATCACCGAACCAGGGAATACAGCAGATGAAGCACAAAACATGTTCGTAATATTTGTTATTCAATGCAAGTATCATTGTAATTATGAGAATCAATATAATTTAATATAATATCATAATGGATTATTATTTGTTAAGATTATGTTTCTTTATCAAGAGTTGATCTCAAAGTTTAAAGTGGTGTAATAGCATAAAGGAGGCATCTGAACGAGACCAGGCGTTTTATACACACGACAGCTCAGAGCATAGAACAGTGACTTTTGCATAGCTTCTTATAAGGTCCATTGTTGGGTAGACCTCCGTTATATCGTCTCTAATGTCAACATTCATCTCTGGACTGTTCATGCCTTGTGTCTAACTGAGCGCTGGTACGCAACATGAGTACGTGTTAAAGCAGGGCTAGCTATTACATTATTATAAACTAGTTGATGAATAGTTTTTTGTGCGTCACAAACTCGTAGGTGGCCTCAGCGGGTCCGTCTTACAAATGCTGTAGGCAGGGGCGGACTGGCTTTATGGGCATTCGGGCGAATGCCCGGTGGGCTGGTACCCAAATGGGCCTGTTGGGCCACCGAAAGGACTGCATGGATGCCACTATGGCACGTATTAAATTGTTAAAGGTTTTATAGTATTCTCTTTTAAAAGTCACACTCTGAACGTCGTGTTTAAAGAAATCTTGTACAGACTCTACAATGCAAGACTAATTAAATCTAACACATTCTACGATATAATGTAATAGTCTACATCCGTAAACAGTGAAACTAGTACGCTCCGTCCCTTTAGGGCCAACACACTTAGCGATTAATAAGCAACATAAGGTCTATATTTCTAATTAAGATATAGAGGATGTTTACAGTTATCGATACATTATCCAACTTAAAATAATGATTTTGAGGACAGGTAGACCTAGAACTAGTAGAACTAGATGCCCTGGTATCCAGCTTGTGGGCCGGATTTTGTAGAATTGCCCGGGCCGATTTTGACATCCAGTCCGCCCCTGGCTGTAGGTCACTAATAAGCAAACGACTAGATTACATTCATAGCACGTAGCGATAATGTAATAAAACCTTTCAAGTAGTGTGAGTATACTTGTATAGAGAATACAATAAACATGCACATATGTAACCCTGCCGGACCAAGTAAAATCAAAGGACGTTTGGGCCACGAGGCCTTCACCAGCTACAAAAATAGACAAACAATAAACACAAAACAGGCTCAAGTTAAATTAATTGAATACTGTTGTTCTCTATCGAGGCAGAAAAAAAAAAGAGCTACGCTATTATAAAGGCGCGAGAAATCGGAAAGGGGCGGTAATGCCAGGTAAAGATAAATGACAAAAACGGTATTGTGTTACTGCCCATCTTTGTTTTTGAGTATAATTCTATAATTCATTCAAACATAATAAACAGCTTATAAATAAGCTTATATATAGCTTAGTTGTATCAATTGGTATTTATCAGTCATGTAAAAAAAATTGTTTTAGATCTAGATCTAGACTAACAATAATAAATCTGTGCCATTAAAAATATGTTCCCAATAGTCTTTGTCTAACGCCACTTTGTTCTTTTAGCCTTCTTAATACCCTATGATTCTTTCACTTGTCTGGACTTGTTGGGGAAGGGGGAGGGAATAAAGGGTGTATCGTGGTGCATGCTTACATGATCGTTTTTTAAAACGCATGAAACAATGTTCTCTCGCGGCTTTAGACTCCTCAAGGGGACTAATTCAACTTATACCAACACATCTGTCAAGCACGATTTATTTCACTTGTTCAAGATACCAAATAAAATAATTAATTAATAATAGGTTATTTTTTTTTTTTTTATTTATTCTTGTGTTGTCAGATAAAAGAAATAATTGTGCAAAATTTCAGCTTAATCAGAGATTGGGTGTGGGAGAAATAATATGAACTGTTTTTTGTTGGAAAGACAGCCAGAAAGACATGATAGAAGCTTTGTAAATACACCATAGCAAGTGGTTTCAATTTGTTGTTTTCTCTTTCATTGCATTAAATGTTCTTACTCTAGTGCAAAGCTTAGGCCTTATATCAAGTTATCAACTCAGTCCGTCTGTCTGTCCGTCTGTCTGTCTGTCTGGTACAAATATTGTGTACGTTATTTCTCCAACTTCCAAATCTCGGATCAATTTGAAACTCGGCACTATCATTGAGTGTTCCTACCAAAACTGGAATCAATTAAAATAAAACAAAAATTTTTTTTTGTAACTTTACCTATCCTTTAGTCTGCTAGACCGTTGAGGCACCATTCAAGATTTGTCGACCGTCTTTCTCCGTTCCTCTCTGTCATTTGCCTTATTTAGAACCTCTTTCAATGGCAGGTCTGTCCATTCTTTTATGTTGTCTTCCAATCGCTTTCTCTGTCTGCCACTTCTTCTTTTTCCTGGTACTGTTCTCTGAAAGAAGGTCTTTGCAAGCCCCGAAGACCTTGTAATATGGCAATAGATTTTTAGCTTGCGTTTTTTTAATGAAACTTAGCAGGTCTTCATGGGGTGCAATCGCTGCATTGAGCCTTCTCTACTTTCTTAGTTTGTAATGCAGTCCTTAAAAGTCCTTCAATTATTAATTAATTAGAGTTAATTAATCATTATTGTTTGATATTGAAATAGTGGAAAATCTTACAATATCTAGAGCTATGGCTGTAAATGAGCAGTTACTTTCCTTAGATAAAATTTTATTTTCTTTTTTATTTTGCTTTAAATAGGTTTAGGGAGACTAAAAGTGACTATTGGGCCTATTTCACGAACAATGAGGAAACTTAATGAAATCGTATTGCTTTACATTAAATCACGTTTCTTAGATAGGATTGTAGGAAAGTACCGTCATTTTGTCCTGTGTGTTTTTTAAAGGGACGCAATCCACAAGGAATTATAAAACATATTGAACTAAAACAAATTATACTTTTAAAATTCTTTTTATAAAAACAGCCATTACCATTGTCTTCAAGGGGAGGCAATAATGTGACGTACTTGATCAGTCTCATGTCAAGGATTAAACAAGATTTGGAAGCGACATATGTGACATTTGGACCCGCTTTCCAGAGTTGTGAAATGACGTGGGATCCTCTTGTGTTTAAGGTTTGGTCAGTCAACGAAATGGGACGGTCCAAGGCTTTCTCGGAAATATTGATTCCACGTGACAAAGGTGAGTTTATGTGTATTAGTATGCAGATTAAAGAGTACCAATAAAACATACTGCTACTTATTACATTTTAAATAGTTATAAATGCTTTACCGCCATCACAAACGTCCATATTGCATTGTTAAAATATGGTTTGAATGTTTCAACGCTATCATAATCATCTACAGGGCCGGTCTTACAGATTGCGGGGCCCTATGCGAAACGGATAGCGCGTGGCCTATTCTGGGTAGGGATAAGGATAATGAGTGAAAATTAAGAATTTTTCGTAATAAAAAATTTCGTCATTGCATTTTATTATATTTTACTAAGTGTAAAATCACAATTAAATTAAATTACGAGCAATGTACAATAGAAGGTAGTTTTCCAACAAAAAGCAGATAAACAAACATTCACATCTGCCTTTTAGATTTACTTTTTAAAGAGATCAAGACAGATTTAGATCTAGAATCTCTATTTACATGCAACTGACTATTAGGGCGGCCTACAGTAAATTAACTGTTGGGGCTTCCTCTTTTGGTTTTAAATTCGCCTTATTATTTTTATTAAATGAAAGTTGACAATGCCGTTTTTTTTTTAAAGCGATTAGGGTTGACGTTTTTTATGTTTAATGACATTCAATTTTATTTTCTGTCTTCGTTATTGTCTTACAGTTTTCTATGAATTTTTTTTGTATATCTATGTCAGTTCTTTTTTATACATATTTTTCAAGTGTTCCTTTATTATTTCCAAAATTTTAAAACTATTTTGCGTTTCTGTTCCGTCTTTGTCTTTTAAGGGTTTTTATTGTCTTGTTCTTTTGTGTGTTCTGTTTCTATCGCTAAAAACACTTTACTAGGCTCTTCCGACATTCTCGGCCCCTTTGTATTTGTACATATTTATTGATTCCAATTGTTCCTTTATTTGAGCACTGTCTATTTCATCCTGTGAAACTTGAAATAAATCTTTTAGTCTTTCCTCTTCTTGGCGTCTTTTTTTATTACTTTTGTTTGCGGCCAGGATTTTAATTTGCTGCTTTAGTGACGTTTTCATTCTAGGCCAGATTTGGATCAAGTGACTCTCTCCTTGTTTTTCCTCCTATAGGCTCTAGCGTTCTTGTAATTGATTCAACTATTAATGGATCCTGTAGAAGGCTATTATTCATCTTCCAATGTGTGTCCGTTTGTCTTTTGCCACCTTTTGTTTCCTCCTAGCCTTAATAGCACTCCTCTGTGGTCTGTGTAGTCTAGAGTCTCTTGGATGTGTGTAACTCCAAATAATTTACAAGTTACTGGTGTGTAGAATCTGTCAATTCTTGTCTCCACCGAGTATGAGCTATGTTTCAAGGTAGTTTCCCTTCCCTCTGGCCGTGACGCTCTATATGCGTCCAGAAAGTGAATGGTTCCTTTAATTTCTCTTAGGAAAATATAAGTTTCAGCCGTTGACCGAGGGAGTGGACCTTGTGTGTTTGTGTATTGCTTGTCTAAATGTGTTTCTATGTAGTTAAAGTCTCCCCCCTCCCAATAGTATTTTTTTCTCCTTTGTGTCTGCTGTGTAATTTTTCGCTCAGAGTTTCGAAAAAGTGTGGTCTCTCTCCACTCAGAGTCGGAGCGTCTATGTTAATAAGTGGGTATGCTTGTTTTTGTGCTTCTATCTTGACTATGACCACCCTACCACTATTATCGCTATGTGAGTATGTGACCTATAACCTATCTGATGTCTGTAAGATTGCTACTCCCCTGCATTCCTCCCCTACACTAAAGTAGCCCTCCTTCATGTCCAATGTTTGATGTAATATGCTTACTTCTGAAAACAGCACACTTTTTTTCCTTGGCGCAGTCTGGAAAAGAGCTCACAGCTCAGCAGCAATAAAGCTGGCTAGAAGAAGAAGAAGATTGCTTACTTCTGAAAATCGAATTCACATTTGTCTCCTGTACGAAAATAAAGTCCAGTGTGTGTGTTTTGGTTAGATGACATACGTCTTTTTGTTTATTTTTTTAGACCTCGGATGTTAAGTGAAATGACTGTGATGTCTGCCATGATAATGTGTTTGTGTGTTGTTTAGTTGTTTGCGTATGTGTTTCTGTGTGTGTGTGTCTACTGTGTTTTGTTTTGTTCAATTGTTCATGTGTTTGGCGGTGTGTCAGGGTCCCCCACCCCCCTCGTCTATTACTAGAGGTGCAGGAGAGTTAGGGAACTCCTTCATTTCCTCTCCCTTTCTTCCCCTTTCTTTTCCCACCTCAGGAGGTCCCTCCCCCCTTGGTCATCAGAGGCGGAGGACAGAGAAAGAGTTCTTTTTCGGCTTGCTTTATTTGGAGAGCTACGCTCCGAACTAACACGTACGATGGTTTTTAGTTTTTAATGCGTATTTGATTCCGTGTTAATTTCCTTTTCGCCTGTTTTTTTTTTTTTTTTTCTTTTGGGGGGGGGGGGGAAAGGATGGTTCTCCCACTGTATTCGCGTGTTTTGTGTGTTCTGTCTTTTTTTTTTTTTTGCTTTTTACGAGTTCGAAACCGTCTTCATCTACCCCAGGTATAGCCTTGGTCAGTCCCTTCCCACTATCCCTTTTCAGGGCCATCGCATATGTGTTTTTGTTGGCCTCCAGGGGTTTCTCATCGTCTTTTTTGGGGCCCCTAGGAATGGCCCTGTTGGGGCACTGGTTTGACCAGTGGTCTTCTTTTTGACAATACCAGCATTGTTGTCTTCTTCCCGGCGTTGTAATTAGGACTTTGTAGGTCCTGGGATCCTCTTCATATTTTGGTTGTATGTAGTGGGGCAGCTCGGTGCCTCTGTGGGGCTTAATCCACGCCAACCACTTGTCACTAACCCCCAGCCTCAAAGCTTCGATTATGGAACCTTCTTCAGCGAGGTTTCCGAAGATCTCCTCAATTTAGTTTTTAGGTATGGTGGGTTTACACCCAGTGGAGCGTCACCTTTATTTTCTCATCCTCCAGGGTGGTAACTTCCACCCTGAAGATGTCTTCACTTCCGAAGACCCTTCCTTTCCTATGATCCTATTCCTCACCACAAGTGAGGAGCACACACATTAACCATAGGAAGGGATTCTCAAACAGGTACAGGGAATGTCTTTATAGACAGGGGTCGGCAACCTGCGGTTCGCGAGCCAAATGCGGCTCTTTGGATGTTAAGCTGCGGCTCTTTATTCCCATACGCAAATATTATTCATTTTTATCGAAATAAAAACATTTGAAAATCTTTCTGACTCTATTAACGAGGATTAGGCACCGATTGTATCTTACAGCCACGTGTATTTCAGCGCACCCCTCTCTCATGTCTTGAAATGTAACATATTTGCTGGTGGAAGATATTTAACTTTCTTCTGCCTTATCACTTGATTTTACAAGTCTTGCGACAAAAGAGACACGGCATTAGTTGGCATTTTTGTCAGATATATGTCTTCAAAGGTTCAAAAGAACTTCTAGGATTGCTACCGCATTCGTGAGAAACTAGAGGAGAAGATACAGCTAATGTCGTGCAAAAATATAAATAAAATTGTTTCGATAGCAGCTAATGAAGCCAGATGTATGAAGGGAAAAAATAAAGGGACAACTTCGATTCTTTGGCGCAAATTAAACCACGAAATTCTTACGTTTCACTGCATAATAGACAAGAAGCGCTTTGTGTCCAAACATTTCTGGCCGAAATAGTTGAGGTCACGAATTTAGTAATCACGATTTTTAGCAGCATCTTGTCAAAAGCGTTCTTCTATCGTCGGTTTGAAGAAGACTCAATATTCCGACCTCCTACTTTACAATAAAGTGCTATGACTTTCCAAAGGTACGGTGTTGAAATGTTTTTCTTTGTGCTGTAATGGCATAAATACATTTCTAACTGATAAAGTCATAAATCACCCTGAATTAGAGAACGACAAATGGTTGCAAGCATTTTGCATTATGGTGGATATAACAGAGAAATTAAATGAGCTGAATATAAAAGCCGCAAGGAAAGGGAAACCCACCCATTCTATGTTTTGGCAGAAGATTTGGTTTGTTTAGAGAAAACATTAATTCTTTTTGCAGAAGATATTCAGAACGGTCAATTACTTCATTTTCCATTTGTAAATAAATATTGCGATAAAATCAATGCAACTGTTGACACAAGTTACTTTAGCAAAGTTATAAAGAAAAAGTAAAGATGAATTTGCTGACAGATTTGAGCAATTCAAAACAAACAAAACGATTGTAGCATGTATAAAAAAATCCTCTCAACACAAATAATAACGAAATTCACATTAAGCCATTTGGAATTGATACTGAATCTCTAGACATGCAATTGATCGATTTAAAAATTAAAGCTTTGTGGAGTTGAAAATCTACAGAGTTAAAAATCAAGTTGGAAGAGTTGAAGGTCCAGAATATGTACGTCCGCAACAAAGGTGGACAGCTTTAAAAGAAATGCCGCGAGTTGAGTCACTTATATTCAACGCATAGAATAGTCTTCCAGTCAGGTGAAAAGTTGATATTTGGAAGGCTGACTATCTTCGGATCGGCATATTTGTGCGAGCAAGCGTTCTCTTGCATGAATATAATTAAAAGTAAAGTAAGAAGTCAACTAACAAATGTAAACTTAGAGTCGTGTTTGAAACTAAAAACAAGTTATGAGCCAAATGTATCCAAACTTTCCAAAACCAAAGCCATCACTCCCACTGAATTTGTTTGCTCAAAAGTTAGTAACTAGAGTATAAGTTAGTGTTGTATGTAAAGTTATATATATATATAATCTAATTTGTTTGAAAAATACTTTAAATATATATATATATATATATAAATAAAAAGATATTTTTGCTTATTTCTTATTTCTTTTTCTTTCTTTTTATAAAAAAAAATATTTATACGAATACTATTTATTGTTGGGAAGAAAAAAATGTGTGGCTCTTTAAAAACGTTGAAATTTAGTAAATTGTAATTTTTGGCTCTTCCGACTCGAAAGGTTGCCGACCCCTCGAGGGAACACAAAAATCCAAGGAAAGTTTCAACAAAACACAGTAAATTTGAAGAAATCGAAAAAAACAAAACAAATACGAAATACTTCCAGTATAATACTTAGATATACATCTAGATTTAAATATACAACAAATATTTCGGTGAATATCAATAGAAAGGTTATAATTGAGCGCAGAGAGTTAGACCAACGTGCTGATCATGGGACCTCCTGTGCAAAACAGAATAAGGGCGTACATACGCATGAGGGAACGTTAATTTTCTTCGAATTATATAAACAACATATTAAAAGTAATATTGGTTTCTAATAGTCATGTACAATGGTCAAACAGTTTAAATTTTGTTTTTAAATACATAAATAAATATAATTTGTTGTTTAGATTTTTTATAATATAGTGTTATAAAAATATTTGCTGTCTTTTACGCCATTTTTCATTCTTATTCAACAAATAAATGCAAAATTTTGTTAATAAAAAGTCAATAAAGTCCTCCATGTCATTGCAATACGAAAATAATTGACAGAAAGGTCAAATATCAAAGGCAGATAACTGTTGCAAAAAGATGTCATTTTTTTTTTATTTCTATAAGAATTACTAGATTTGTAATTTAAAAGGTCAACCGATAAAAAAAATATAGTTTCTTTCATTAATACTGTTAGAAATCATATATAATGAATACATTTATATTAATATTAACATTTTAAAGAAATACTTGGTAAAATAGAAGGAAAAAAAACAAGAGTAGATTTGTCTTTCAAATAGAACAATTAATTTTCACGTGTGTTTATATAGTCTCGATCAGAACAGATTAATATCGCCGTGTGGCATTTACGATGAACGCTGGCTTTTAGAGCCGAGGATACTGGGTTCAATGCTCAGAAATGGCATTTTTTAAATAATTTTTTTAATTAGAAAAGTGTGATCCTTATTCCTAACTATAATAACCTAAATGAAATGATTTTTTTTTCTGAATATGTAAATATATTCTAATCATAAAATAAATAGAGATGAACGAATTGATTTTTTACATCTAGATTTTTTTCATTTTTTTATTTTCGTACTTTAGTATTGAAACTGATGATTTTGTTAGAGATTTGTGTCATTATTGTGCTATCAATTAGTTGCAATGTTTCTCCAGTATGAAAGTGTTCAATTCTTTACCGCTTTTATATAGTTAGACTTGAACCGCTATTAGTTTGAAATATTTCAACATTTTAACTGGTATACTTTAATCACCGGTATTTAATAATTTAAATGTATCTCTGCTATTAAATCGTAATGCTAGAAAATTGTTTGATTTACCTTAATGTTTTCTTCATGTCTCTGCGCGAGGACCCCTGACCACCTCCCCTTCAGATGTTTCCTACATTGCCTACGCCTTGCCCCTCTGCTCTTATCGTATGTTATATAATACAGATGTCACTTCACAAAAGATGATGATTACGTCCTAGGCGTTATAAAAGTAGATCTAGATCTTTACTAGACTTTATGAGTTCTAAATTAGAATTCTACATCTAGTTTTAGATCTAGATGTCCATATAATGAAAGTACCAATAAATAATTGCGTAAGAATGCATTGCCCGCTAGCCAAATGGCTGACATCGTTCCATCAGGCAGCTGAGGGTGTCAACAATCATTGTTTCGATACCTGGTTTGAACCAAACTTTAAAAAATTTATTTTTTTTATATTTTAAGTTTTTTATTTTAAATTTTTGCTCATGTTTTCTTTTAAATTTAGATTCTTCCAAACCTCAAATGCTGGTTGAATTTGATGGCTCTCTAGTTCATATTATTATCCGGCTTCCTGAAGTACCTTATATAAAGAGTCTGGCTGTTTATATATGCGACGCCAGGGCGGATTCAACTTCAGACATGTGTAATGTATGCTATTGAAACTCTAGGGACATACCCTCTAAAACAGTCTCTCTCATTCATCTTTCTCTCTGTATCTCTCTTCTATGTCTCTCTCTTTCTATGTCCCTCTTTATATGTTTCTTTCTCCCCGTCTCTCCGTCTTACGCTCTCTGTCTCTTAATATATTTCTCTGTCTTTCTCTCTCTCACCCTTTTTTTCTCTATTTCTCTATTTTTCTCTCTTTCGCTCTCTATTTCTCTATCTATCTATCCATAGATCTCTTTCCAAAGCTACATTATCTTTGTTACATTGGGTGTACATTGTTATAAAGAGATGTTAAGAACTTTGAATCCAAACCTCCGCTGCCATGAATAATAATAATAATTATCGCTTTTATATAGCGGTTCTTTCATGCTTTTAGCATGCTCAGAGCGCTATGGTCGAATCTCAATTGTGGACCAGTGGAGGGGAGGGGGTATCTAGGAATAGGTCTTCCGTGCTGCCTTCAGGCGCTCAGTAAACACAACTCTGCCCGAGCCCCCTACATAGGTAGCCAAGACAAGCCGTTAAAGCGCACCTAGCCTCTAAATCCACTTAAATAATTTTCACCCATTACGCCTACTATTATAAGAATGAATTCAAGAGAAGGTTATGAATTATATTTAATATCCCGCATATAGAGCCGCATGTCCAATCATAGTCAGTTTACATAGCGCATGTGGGTTAGAGAGTCGGCTCGCGTGGTGTCCCGCATGCTTGGGCGATGTAGATAATTATCTATACGATTTGTGCATTACACCAAACAAAACGTGATAACTAGAGAAAACCAAAATATACATTCACACCAGATTCACTCATAATTTACATGTGAAAAGTTTCTATCGGATAGTATAGTTGTATTTAATGATTTGATTGCCAGGGGAACAAAAGAGTTTTTGTGTCTGTTTTGTCTTTGCTATCGGTGTCTTGTATCTCTTTTGTGATGGTAAAGTCACAAAATCCTTGCCCCAAAGGGTGATTCTTTTTTATTTCTAAAATCTTTTTAGCTTTTTTATGAATGTTTTGTCTCCAATAGCTGTCCAACTGAGGTTGTTTTTTTGCCAATGACTTTACCAGCAGCATTTAGGATACTATGAAGTTTATTTGTATTTTGAATGTTTAGATTGCCATACCAGGCAGTGATATTAAAACTTAATTCTTTCTCTCCTAACTAACGATACCAACGTTGATTCCACCAGAAAGTGGTAAATAATTACGGAGAGAAAGAGTTAAATAATTGCAGATGTGAGCGTGATTTTCTTTTACACCGGATGCACCAAAAGCCTTGCTATTTATGAAATTACCGTCATGTCTGAAAATCTCTGATTCTGTAAATCTTTGTCAATCTTTTTGTTCTCAGGGATACCCAAAGCACATCGTTCGATATCCCGTGGGCCCCTCCAATACAACCAACAGAAATATCTCCTTGACGCTACGCCTTTCTAAAAATGACGTCATCGGCTCGCAGACTTCAAACTACGTCACGGAAGTACAGTTCTATGACATGAAAAACTTGACCACGAAATTGACGAACCCGAAAACGGCCGTGGGTAATACGACCTTGACCTGGCAAGACTCGACGCAAATCATGAACACAGTAAACGTGGGGGAGGTACCTTGCGAGGACGTGGCCGATGGAGGAAATACAACCTACGAGTCGGATCGGGAAGATCCGATTGTATTTTTATCTTTGAATGAAAATGACACTTGGACGGCAATGAGTCCTGCAGATAGTTACTACAATAGTCGTTACAGTAAGTAGTACCGTCTAGAAATAGCTGTTTGTGTGCTTTACAGTTTATATTTGATCTTTATGGATTTGCTTCACCTAATGTTTAGTTTTATATGATTTGATAATTTAAAAAATGTATTATATGAGTTGATTATCCGTCGCAAAGACTGGATTTACAGCAATGCAGTGAAAGAGCAACTTATGGAAGATATCGTTTAGGCTAGTTTGGTGTTGGCCTGGCTAGGATCTTGTATGGTGTTTCAATCTAACACTACTTCACTTAACTAGTCTAAACTAGCCAAGGGACCTTACAATGAACAATGATTTACGTAATCAAGAAAGATGAAGAGTTTCTCCAGTATTTATTTACAGTCTCACTATCTCGTCATTGCTTATCCCTTTCTATCACTATTCAAACTTCACTCAGCCCACTGGTGGATCCGGGGGGGGGGGGGGGGAGGGTCGGGGTAGGATTAGGAAAAAATCACCCCCCCCTCCAGCACACCCCCACTCCAAAGTTCTGGATCCGCTCTGGATTCTCAGCCCTAGCCATCTTGTTCTCCAGGTACCTGCGTTCGGCTATCAATCGTCTGACTACGTCACTACTTTTACCTTCGCCAAAAACAATGCACAATATATTTATTCACCAAACTCACGTAATCTCTAAACTAAATTAGGTCACTACAGTGTCGACTAGCAGTAAGGAAGCAGTTTTGATCTCAAGATCAACTGCTACTGTTTAAATATATAGGAGGAAACAGTATCTTCGAAATTAATGACCTTGACATTGTTTATTTTCTATACTTTACAGACTATTCCAACCTTCAGCTTTTACTTTCCTTACGTTTGTTTTAGGTCCTTTTATATTCCCGCCCCCACAAATCATGGTTTTAAAACAATACACTGAAAAATAAAAAAAAAACAACAACTTGTAAACAAAGACTATAATATGGTAAAAATCCCAATTTTTCACTACTGGAGTAGTTTGGAGTAATTTGAGGTTTCAAAAATGTGCTAAAAACACAGGGGGGGACTGGCTATATGGGCATTTAGTCAAATGTTCGGTGGGCTGGTACCCAAATGGCCGGTAGGGCCACCGAAGGGTCGTGTGTATTCCAATATTGAATATATCAAATCACTAAAGGTTTTATAATATTCTCTTGTAAAAAGGCCCTCTGATCGTAGAGATAAAAAAGTATTTCACAGATTTTACAGTGTAATATTATTTTAATCTAACATTTTTCGAAATAATGAAATAGCTTTCATCCCTAGACAGTGCTCCTAGTAGGCTTCATCCTTTTAGGGCATACATTCTTAGACTAAAAACCAACATAAGGCCTAAATTTCTTATAAAAATACAGAGTTCGCTGTATGCTTGCTTTCAGTTATCAATACATTATGAAACTTAACATAGTGATTTTGAAGACAATTAGACCTAGAATCGGATGTTCATCAAACAATATAGAATTTGTGAGCCTGATTGTATACAAAGGCCCGGGGCCAAGTTTGACACACAGTCCGTCCTTGTTTCTTATACATTTAGAATAACTTTTATCATATAATTTAATTTGAAAGTTTGTAGCTTCTATGTTTTTGTCCTATTAGGAGGAGCTGATTTAATCCTAAAGCAGTTCCAGAAAAACAACGATCAGATTTTTCTCAACATTTCTCAGCAATTTCATCCCAAAGTAGCAAAGTCTTTTTTGTCGAGTGCATTTCAAGTCTATTCTTCTCTAGACGAGTCTTGCAGTAAAGATGGTAAGGATAGATTTGTTTGTTTTATAAATATTCTGTTATGCTATATCAGTGGTTCCCAAACTGTGTTCGGCGGAACCAAAGTGTTCTGTGAGGTCTAACTATGAGTTCCACGAACTACTGGAATAATTAATTAGTAGGCGACCACGCAAAATAATCTATCTAAAAGTAAGCAAAGTGTTCCGCTAAATAGTCAGAATGCGCGAAGTGTTCCGTTAAAGAAAAAGTTTGCGAAACCGTGTGTTAGATATCTGTAATAGACGGGGTCTTGAACACACTTAAGTAAAGTTAAAATAAAATAAAATGTAAAGTTTCGTAAGATTGTTAATGCTAAAAGTGGTAATGGGTATAAACATTCCAAGACCTATAAAATGCTCCAATGGTATGTGTCGACCAGCCCTTGACAACCAGTCCAACTCCTTACCTTCACATATGGCTCAGGTATTGTGTCAGGCGATAAGGTGAGTAACTGGTACCTAAACCAGTAGACTTCGGGCGTTAGGGGTTCATAAGCATTGGCTGGCTACCCATCTAAAGAAATTAAAATGCCGCTAATCCAAAACTGTATCGTCACTTAGCATCCTTTCGATATATCAGCTGCAACCATAGGAAATGCCCAAGGGATTTATTTCATTTATGAGATGATCCATAGTGATGTGACTGAAGGAGACCAAATATGTCTTAACCATAACATATAGAGACCAAATATGTCTTAACCATAACATATAGAGACCAAAGATGTCTTAACCATAACATATAGAGACCAAATATGTCTTGACCATAACATATAGAGACTAAATATGTCATATAGAGACCATATATGTCTTGACCATAACATATAGAGACCAAATATGTCTTGACCATAAAATATACAGACCATATATGTCTTGACATTAAAATATACAGACCATATATGTCTTGACCATAACATATAGAGACCAAATATGTCTTGACCCTAAAATATAGTGACCATATATGTCTTGACATTAAAATATAGAGACCATATGTGTATTAACCATAACATATAGAGACCATATGTGTCTTGACCATAAAATATAGAGATCATATATGTCTTGACCATAACATATAGAGATCATATATGTCTTGACCATAACATATAGAGACCAAATATGTCTTGACCATTACATATAACGTATTTCTTTTTAGGTTCCTCGTTGTGAATGTGATTCTAGATAGCGTAATCTATGAGTTTCATACTTTAAATATACATTGTCCTAATCGTTAGTACTGCAGCGAGGCGCGATTGTCTTGTGCGATGTGGTGGCACATATCTTTATTAATAGAAATGCACTTTGTTTCAAAACCAATCTGTTTAAATTTAAAAACTTGATCTACCTGTCAGGTTTCTTTTTATAACTGTAATCCAATTCTGTATATCCAAATTGAACACCCTGTTATCAATCAGATCTCTATCTATACATGTAACTTTCATGACTTTTCAGATCGTTTCGTCCTTCAGGTAGAGAATCCTAGGCACAGTGCTGCAACGGTGGAGCTTCCACCTGGACTGCAGTATGTGTGTGTCGTGGGTCTAAGCAGATGTAAACGCTTTGGGTCAGAGCCTACCCTTTACAAGGTTACTTATGGTCTCGGTAAGTTGAATTGAATCTCTACTTCAACATAGTTCGATGTATTATATATACCCAGAGCCTTACCAGGCAATAATTCTCAGCCTCATGGATAGAAACGATCGTTAGAAGAGACGAATAGGCAAAAGGAAAACTTTTTTGAGAACCGTGTTCATTGCACAGGCGGAGATAGAAGAAAGCCCCAACAAACATGTCGCTATCCACACACCGTTCCATAAAGCAAGGGACCGTTTGTATGACGGACACTAGTACGGCTGATGAGGTACAGAAAAGAAATATAAAAACGAATAAGGGGGAGTTTCCCCATCGTGCTCCGCCTTGGACCTCGCCTCTAATCCAAGCGTCATGGGTGACGAGTCATTGGTAATAGGGATGAAAAAATGTACACTTGATTGGATCTTTCCCAGGTAGAAGTCTGTTCACAAAGACAGATGGAGGCAAGCTTCCATAAGCCTAGAGTTCCAAGAGTGAGACTCAACTCTTCAGACAATTAGGAAGAAAGAAAGATAATTTGTCATTGTTGAACTTATTCTACACTTCTAATTTTTCCTTTGTTCTTAATTATGCATAGAAACAATTTATGCAAATTAGTATCTAATACATAAAGCAGAAAGTAAGCCGTATGTATGTATGCATTTATGTATGTATGTTTCGCATAGAAGTAAAAACTGTTTGATCAATCTTGATAAGACCTGACATACATTTTCCTTAGATCATAGTGGAAACCGAAGTGTATGCTTTTATGTCCAACCCTCAACTAAATGGCTCTAAAAATAAAATTAACAAATACCTGAATATATATTTATTAAAGGACGAAACTATATGTCGGCTAAACGGGTAAACTCATGTTCGCACTCTACTTTCATTTTCGAGACAAAATTAACAAAAATGATAAGGAAACAATCGCCATGTTTGACTTAGATCTACATGCAATGTACTAGATCAGTAATACCCAAGCTAAGGCCCGCAGGCCGCGGGTAAAATCCGGCTAGTTCATTATATAAAAGTTTTCAAAACTGTTAGGATGGTGTGGAAGTCAACGCAAATGACGATCTCGGTTACTTGTCAAAGATCTATTACTGTCTTTGATTATACAATTCCTCTATTCAGCTTGCAAATTCTTTATCAACGCAATAATAAAAAAAAACTTGGGTTATAACGATTTTAATAGAAATTTTACTTCTCATCAGACACGTATTATTAAGTTATTATACCTCTCTCTCCCTCTCTCTCTCTCTCTCTCTCTCTCTCTATGTGTATGTGTGTCTCTCTCTTTCTTTGTATTTATATGTGACCAACGGTTATATTTTTCTTTCTCTCTAAGTTTGAAATGTTTTATAAAATGTGTGAGGTCATTGGTCACATGATTCGAGAGCTCTGATTGTAACTTATCCTGGTTGCATTTACAGATAAAGAAACGATCAAGGGAGCTTATGTGGTCATTATTGTAGTCAGCCTTTTGACTGCAATAGTAGTTGTCTCCATTTTGGCGTAAGTATTTATTTACATCCTTAGCTTAGAACAGTGGCTATTATTCAAGATGTGGCTTTTGCCTACATGAAGTATATTTCAGAAAAAATCTAGAAAAATGAGTAGATTAACTGGCGAGGACTTTTAGGCACACATTATAAAAGATTTATGATTTAATCGACATATAAAACAATTAATCCCATAAAGATTTATGTAGAAATAGGGAACACAATCCCCCCGGTCCTCTCGACCGTGAAGAGCTGTGAAACCATAAAAAAACTAGCAAGAGACCGTGGAGAGTGGCGTGTTTTTGTCCAGGCCCTATGTTCCATGAGAAACCCAAAGGAATGATGATAATGATGAAGGAACACATTGAAACACTAAGCAATTACCTTATTACACGTAACAGCAAAAGAACACAAGACGCAGAGGAAGACCAATCAATAAGAGCGAGACGACGCAGTGTACTAGATGAAGCCGTCAGGAAGCATGTGCTCAGGTCTGGGCATAAATGCAGAACCACAAGAAAATGTGTCACACTGTCAGAGGTTCGACTTGATATATATATATATTACTGCTGCTTGCTGCTGCTATGCTCTGCTCGTCTCTTGTTCTTGTTGACTATGCTCGCTAGGGGTATGAATCCTCAATAACACTTAACAATACCTGTTTAATTACTCAAATAAGAACAGTTACCACTAGATAGCCTACACATCAACTCCAACTCCAAATCACCAAGAATATATCAATATTTTAATATCCAATATTGCTCAAGTAAATATTAATAAACAAAACACCAGTCCATCAACTTATAAATACATAAATACCAGTCCAGGAAGTAAACGTCCAACCTTCCTGGACCGGGAGCAAGACCTTACTGACTTAACACATTCTCTCGCACATTCAACGAAGACTTAATCACTCAGTTCACAACACGTGCAACACATTCATAACAAGGGGATATAACAATCATATCAAACTAACATTCATTCTCGCCATACCTCTCCCTGACATCCCCCCTCTCACGATATGACTGTTATTAGATAACAGTCATTCAAATATATACATAAATATACATACATACACACTGTGTCATACACATACTTATATACATATATATATTAATATATAAACATATATATCTACAAACAAATGTATATAATGTACATGAAAGTGAAATAGCCCTTATTAGCTTAACAAAAGAAATATGCCCAGCTATTTACAACAAAGGGAAAGAGAGAAAAGAATAAATGAGAAAAAAAAATAGTGGCATGGAGAGTTAATTACAATTTGAAGTCGGCAAGCCTAGTCCTTTCCACGTTAATATTTAATATGTAAAACAGCAAACATACAAGAAAAGATCAACTCCTATGTATAGCAATAATATACGACAAGATACCATCTCTAATAGTTAAAGGCACGTTTCACATTGTATTAGGAAAAAAAATAATTTTACCAATTATAACTAATACAAATAAGCTAAGTCTTGACAGTGTATCTGCTAGTAGACAATGGTCTGTGGTCAAACTGAATTGTGCATCCTCCTGGGTATCAGAGGTATCTGTCTAGGCGTTGGACACTCACGCTACTAATGAAGTAATGCTACTCTCCATGTATCAGCTCTCTGCACTTAACCGGAAGGAAGCCATCTACTTGGTGCAACACACAGCAAGCTATTTCGGGTGAACTGTTTAGATAATACAATATATTAAGATTTGGTACAACAACAAAAATTAAAATACAAGAAGAGGACGAAATAGGCTGAATTTTCTCTATTGCCAAGTCGCACTCGGGAATTCAGGTGACCCTCGTGGACATTCCCCTTCTCAGCAACAGGGAGAGGGGAAACACTACGTCAAGATTTCTTTTTTCTTTTTCTTGGAAGTTTTAGGTACAAAAACATTTGTAGCCTATTGGGGTCTGGTTTAACTTTACCCCCACCAACAACTTGAAAAACATCTTTAAGACTTATTTTTCTTCTTCTGGGGATTTTTAGGTAGAAAAACATTTGTAGCCAATTGGGGTCTGGTTTTACTTTACCAGTACCAACAACTTGATAAACTCCTTTAGTTAGGTTTAATCTCTTTAATGGTTTGTGTACTCTGTGAAATGGTCTCAGAACATGAATAATATTATTGTCAATAAACTGACAATCAATAAGTTCCTTATCAATAAGTTCCTCAGTAGTTAAGACATTTTCTATTACTCCTCCAATTTCTATCTCATTAATATCATTAAGTTCCTCAGTAGTTAAGACATTTTCTATTACTCCTCCAATTTCTATCTCATTAATATCATTAAGTTCCTCAGTAGTTAAGACATTTTCTATTACTCCTCCAATTTCTATCTCATTAATATCATTAAGTTCCTCAGTAGTTAAGACATTTTCTATTACTCCTCCAATTTCTATCTCATTAATATCATTAACAGTATAATTAAAATCATTAAGTTCCTTACTTGATAAGACATTCGCAATTTCTTCATTATCTTCTATCCCACTTATATTATTATAAATATCCTGACAGTTATTTTGTTCCTCATTAGTTAATATGTCATTTTCAATTTCTATTTTATAGTTCACATCTCCCTGTAATGACAGTTTTACTTCCAGTTCCATTTTCAACTTTACCACTTCTATTGCCTTTCTTTCTAATTCTAATTTTGATCTTTCTAGATCTAGTTTTTGTCGGTTTAAATCTTTAAATCTATCTAGATCTAGTTTTTGTTGGTTTAAAACAAACTCTCGTAATTCATCACCCTCAATTCCAAACATGTGGGCCTGTTCTATTAATACCTCAATTGACCTAGGTTTAAACTCGTCCAGTTCTATTTCTAACTTTACCACTTCTATTTCGTTTCTTTCTAATTCTAAATTTAATCTTTCTAAATCTAGTTTTTGTCGGTTTAAATCTTTTAATCTATCTAGATCTAGTTTTTGTTGGTTTAAAACAAACTCTCGTAATTCATCACCCTGAATTCCAAACATGTGGGCCTGTTCTATTAATACCTCAATTGACCTAGGTTTAAACTCGTCCATGATAATCACAAGTAAGAAATATTACTGAATAAGCGTAAATTAACTTATAAAGGTTAAGTTAACAAGTAACGTTCAATTTACATAAGACAATAAATTATAAAAAAGATCAACAAAACCAAAATTCACCCTTTATCTCCCCTACTGAAAAGGCAATGTACACTCGACCCTGAATGCTCGATACAACAGACAAAAGAAAACTCAACTTATCTGTGTCTGATGCCAGGAAAGAAATGACAACTCTTTCCACACGACAGTGTTGCTTTAAGAATGTAGAACTTCTGGAGTGTCAGGTCGCTGTTCGGCCTCCTTGTAAACGCTTTATGACTCACAGCAGATTTAGAGAATGAAACAAATAGAAAACAAAATTATTCAAACATTGATATGATATTAATAGTAATAATAATGGGAGCATACACAAAAAAATGATTATCTAGTCAGGTAGTACAATAATTTAATAATAATCCAACATCAATGTAGTAAAGGTAGATAAATCACGATTACTTGAGTAATTGCATTCATGTAGAATAATTCAATAGTAAGTGAAAACTAGTAGTAGTAGTGTCTCTTTAAATGGTGATGTCTCTTTAAATGGCGATATCTCAAAATCCAATAATCCAATAGTAAGTAAGTAGTAGTGTCTCTTTAAATGGTGATGTCTTTTTAAATGGCGATGTCTCCAAATGGCGATGTCTCTAATTCCAATAATCCAATACTAAGTAAGTAGTAGTAGTAGTAGTAGTGTCTCATTAAATGGTGATGTCCTTTTAAATGGTGATGTCCCTTTAAATGGTGATGTCCCTTTAAATGGTGGGTGACGCAATGACCTCGGTATACAAGAAGTAGCTGCAAGTCCACATTAGTCAATGACCTTTCGTAGAGTTCTAGTAGACTGACTTCAACAATAACGTGTTGATGGCGAAAAAAAAATAAATAGTTCCTCCGTGTTCTCAAAAATGTAAACAATGTCAAGTTCTTCAGTGTGTGTCAAGAGACTCTCAAATACTGGCCGAACGAGGCCCAAAAATGTCAACGAGTAGTAGGTTACAAATAATACTGATTGCCTTGAATCCAACTTTAGTAGACAATGTCATGTACAATAGTTACTGTCCCAGACCGGACGAAGCTCAAAAAATTCGGTATCCTTTTCTTTGCTTGTGTTGCTTATTCTTTTTTTTTCTTATCGACTTCTTCAACGTGACGAATGACATAACAGGTATAACTGACCTGCCCGGACTAATACTGTATTAGTACACCGGTTAATACACTGGTGTTTAATAATACAGGTAACAGGTACAACGATACCTGCCCGGACGAAGCCTCCAGATGTCAGGGTCTTAATTATATATATATTACTGCTGCTTGCTGCTTGTCTCTCTTGGTTGGTGTGTTTCTTGACTTGGCTCGTTGGTGGGTATGAATCCTCAATAACACTTAACAATACCTGTTTAATTACTCAAATAAGAACAGTTACCACTAGATAGCCTACACATCAACTCCAACTCCAAATCACCAAGAATATATCAATATTTTAATATCCAATATTGCTCAAGTAAATATTAATAAACAAAACACCAGTCCATCAACTTATAAATACATAAATACCAGTCCAGGAAGTAAACGTCCAACCTTCCTGGACCGGGAGCAAGACCTTACTGACTTAACACATTCTCTCGCACATTCAACGAAGACTTAATCACTCAGTTCACAACACGTGCAACACATTCATAACAAGGGGATATAACAATCATATCAAACTAACATTCATTCTCGCCATACCTCTCCCTGACACACACCAAAAGAAGATGGAGATTCTACATGGCAGACAAGAAAGAGCTTCCTATTGAAATTTATTTTTCTTTGGACTCGATCGTTCAAGAAATAACCACTCGATAAAAATATTTTATAATGTGGCAGATAAATATAAATTTTTGTCGCCTTCCCAACTATCAAATCGAAGTCAATCTCAATTGTGCTCTTATCGACATGGATAAAAATCCTATTTCGACATGAGCGAAAAATGTTTTTAACTGATTTATCACATTTATGTCAGAAGCCTCTGAACTTTTCTCTCTCTTCTCTCTCTCTCTCTCTCTCTCTCTCTTTCTCCCGGGTTGTATAGTGATGGACGAATGTGTTCCAAAATTTCAGACTAACTGGTCGTCGGGTTTTTAACTTATCGGCCAATGACTGCATCCGGTTCTGGTTTCGAGGTCTTAATACTGATACTAACTGTTATTTGATATTTGGAATCTGAAGCGCTGTAGATCAAATTTTGTTAATTTAGATTAATTCATTTAGGGTAATAATATTGTTTATTCAGGTTGATATTTATATTTTTTTTATTGATGTCCCAGATGGTTTATATGGAAATGTTATCAGAGGCGGAGAAAGTGGTCGCTTTACAAAGAGACCGATCAAAGCTCAGTAAGTTATCATCATTTCGAAAGTGTCATTTTTATGTTTAAAAATATTTATACTTCAAGCCAGACATTGTTTTTTATTTAAGGTGCCAGATTTTGACTTCCAAGGCTTTAAAACATGTTGAGTTCGTCTTATGTGCAATGAACCAAGAATATCTATTAGTCATAACTTAAACCTTTTTAAAATAGAGCGAAAGCTGAAAAATCCTTCATATAATTTTTCAACTAGAATGTACCTGGAATCATTTTTTTTTTAATAATATAAATCATCAAAGAAAAATTGATTGTTCCTTTCAATTTTATTTTTTTACTTATTGTTTAAATTCGGTTCTCATTTTAGAACGAGTTAAATGAAACTGATAGCTGTCAGACAGACACTTCTAGTCACAGCAGAAGCATAGACTCGAATGATACAAACAATGCTTCAACAGCTGACCAGCGTCCAGTAAATGACAACTTAGACATTGGTGAGACGAGTGATCCAGGTGGACACATGTCTTACGTAGTTATGAACCATACTTCTGATCACAGCTCAACAAATGATCCCAGAAAGAGTTTATTACCTGGCCCAAGCAGAAGGAGGTCAAAAACTAGTTCTAATTCTGACGCTCAACCGGACAGAGCAAATATAGAGCAAATTGTGTTAGACCAAACATTTTGGGATACAATCGGCGCCGACACAATGAACACCAACAATAGCAGCAACAACAAAGAGGACCCCACCACCACCAGCAACAACAGCACCTTTGATGACCAAATCAGGACTAACACAATAAACTTTCACAGCAACAGCAACTACACAGCGGACACTACCATCAGCAGCTCAATCCACAAGAGCAACACCACCGCCATCAGTAACACAATCGCCACTAATTACGTGGATCAATGCAACAACAACCCAATCTACAACCACTGCATACTTGATGACAGAAGCTCAACTCATGAAAATGAATTATCAAATTGTTCGCAGAACAGCACTAGAACCTCTGCTTCGTCAACTGGGTCCAGCGAATCTCACTCTAGTGCTGAGAGGGTTTCAAACTGTTCGGACCAAGTAGAAACTTGTCTTAATTACTATGGACAATGTACATTTCATTATGATAAAGAAAATTTTACGTAGCCATGTTGTATAGATGACTATTGTGGCTACTAAGACTAAGACTAAGACTGCTTTATTGATCCTTACGGAAATTTGTTGTGATTACAAGGACTCGTTTCTCATATAAAGACAACACAACAGAAAAATTGACAACAGTATATCAGACTAATACTAAGAAAGCAATGGATGCATTAACAACTTTTAATGTTTAAAAAGACTTTAGTCAATTTACATATATTTCAGTTCATTCAATGTTCTAACATAACTAGAATGAAAATTATTTCTTTTTGTTCATTAAAAAGGTTAACTATGTTAACTACTATTATATGGAAACATTTAGATAACAATTTTTTGAAGCACCACTAAAGAAATTAAATGAAGGGCCATTGAGCAAGGTAGTTAGGTGGCCATTTCACGAGGCCTAACACACTATACCCTGAAGTAACTACTATTTCCCACTTTAAGCCATTCATAGTGTCAAATCTATACAATAATCATTATTGTACAGTTGTCTGGCCCATTAACAATAGCGACTTTCATGTCTTTTCGCCACCATGGCTCTGTAGTAGTCCTAGATCTACATCTGTTGGTCTAAGTGTGTTTATGTCCCTTGACAGGAGTTGTCTTTCTAGATGCTGAAAACAAACATTCGGGCTTTAGATAGCATCACAACAGTTTACAAAAAAAAAAACTTTAAAAAAAAAAAACCACCAAAGTTTATCTAAGGGACATCTCTCAGTACTGTAAGATATATTACCTTTTTTCGATATAAAACATAATTAATCGATATGTACTACTTAAATTAACTTTTTTTTCTCACTGATTCGTGTTTAGTTAGGAACTATAAATAATTGTGCGTAGAAAGAGAAATTTGAGAGAAGACTTCTTTGAAATTTGTAGCAGACAAACGTAAGACTAACGGAGTGAATTGATAGAAGTTTGGTAGAAAAAAATAATAATTTAATGCCATCCTCTAGATCAGTGGTTCCCAAACTTTTCCTTAACGGAACACTTTGCGCATTCGGAGTAGGCCTATTTAGCGGAACAATTTGCTTACTTTTTTAGAAAGATTATTTCACGAGGTGACCTAATAGTTAAATATTCCAGTAGTTCTTGGAACACCTATTCAGGCCTCGCTTAGCACCAGGGTTCCGCGGAACACAGTTTGGGAAACACTGCTCAAAATAAATCCTTCTATTTTTTCAATGTCGCATTATTTTTTTTGGAAAAAATACAGTTACATTATGGGAATCGAAAAAGACAAATGGTTGGACAATCTTGTACAATGAAATTGTTTATTCTCTGCCTATGTCTTTCATATATTTTGCATCATTTATGTAGCTATATGTGTTCCAACGCATTAGAGAAAAAAGAGGTAACCAACTTTTGCATTAATACAGAATTGTATCAACAAGCAAGGTATAGACACGTTCCACGAGAAGCCTAATCCTGCACGATACTGCTGTAGCTGTTTGTTCAGTCTATGTTGTTCTTATCAGAGTCATGTTACAATTGTAGGCAAAAAAGCACGACTATCGTGTGAAACATTTACATAGATGACAATTAATGTGGTCTTGTTAACTAACCGAGAGTGGGTGTGTACATTAAACTGTGTGTGTGTGTGCGTGTGTATGGGTGTGCATAGGCGGCATTATATAATGAAGCGTGTTTGTTGCTCTAGTTTCTTTGTTGATGTTTCGATATTTGTGAGAGATAGCCTTAAAGTCCAAACTGAGTTCTGCTTGTAAATTATCACTGCTTGATCTGGTAGTATGCACTTAGAACTTTGGACAGGTTGATTCCAAGTTCGCGAGTCGTCTGCAGTAAAGTTCTCAAACTGTCGTCCGCGGACCCCCCCCCCCCCCCCAGGCGTCTACGAGACGATCGCAAGGGGTCTGCAGAAAGATGACAATTACATAAAATTAAAAAAAAAACAACTTCTTCTCTAAAAGCCAGTCTATCCGATTATATAATTTTAATAATAATGAACTAGCCCCTTCACTATTGTCTATTACGTACTGTTCTATGACATTCGTCTTGACGAAATTTCTGCTTGGGTGTTAGTCTAATTATGCGAAGCTAGATTTCAAACACAGATGAATCTTTGCCAATACAAGGAACATTTTATTGCTATCCACGACTGAAGAACACAAAACCCAAGGTTTGAAGAAGGATAGAACAATTGCTGGCTACACGTTGTATTCAGAGCTGTGTTGTATATTACTAAAATTGTTGACTGCTTTCTTGTTCTCTTATTGTGTAGCACGTGGTTTTAGTGCCATAACAAAACTCGTCCGTCACAACTAAAAGAAAGCGACGAGAATGTTGTGCTCTTTGAGATTTGCTGTTGCTATTTACAAATATAGAGCCAGATATATATACACTCATAAAATCTCAACAGCTTTATCCAAGTAATTAAAATTTATTTTTTAAAAAACAAAAGTAATAGTTCTATTGAACACTACTTGAACCCTTTTTTTTTTTTTTTTTTTTTACATTTGCGATTCCTGTACATTGTTGTAGTTTTTCTCTTATGGTCCGTGGGCCAGTTTTATATATTATAGTTGTAATCAGATTTTGAGAACCTTTTGTCTAGTCATTATCCTGTTGCGCTGTTGGGCCAGGATTTTTTAAAAGTCTTTTATTTTATTAGGAACATAAGAAACTTACAATCTCCATAATTTTAACACAGCCTATTTGCGATTTCGTTCTTGTGGTAACTTTCTCTGAGGTAGCTAACCTTACTTCGAGGTGAATGACTTTTAAGGAGTTTGTAACAAGGGTTAAACTTAAAAAGAAATAGTTTGTATGTTAGTATAGTTCATTCATTCTCTTAGCCGCTGATGTAAAGACATTTCTCTACACTTTGTTTGACATGTCATTTTCGTCCGTCCTCATTTGCAATATTTTAACTGCCTTTGAATAAAAATTTGTTACATTTCTACATGTACTTTTTTTTAATGTATTTTCTTTTAAGTTGTATATTTGTCTTGCTTGTAATTGTGTAAGGTAAGATAGAAAAAAAATAGGAAATTCATTTGGGGGTCCCTTCAAGTGGGGGCTCGGGAGACATTCGATTTTGGACACCCACCCCCTCCCCCAATCTACTCCACTGTAAACATTCCATGACATTTTACATTAAAAATAAAAAACAAATGTATAAATTACTATTTTAAGAGTTGTTAGATCACCTCTGTCTAGTATTTTTGACTTCACCTGAATAGCAAGGTTACATGGCAGAGGGGTAATATTTCATATTTAAGGTAAAAAAAAAACAACGACTAGGAAATTAATTTGTGGGCCCTTTCAATGGGGGGGGGCCCGGGGGACTTTCGAATTCGTTTGTAAAAATGTTTGACATGTTTCGGATGTTCCTTCAGAGTTAAATGATAATTTACTTCTTAGTCCAAACCTCTCGAAGGACGACTGGGGATGGTAGCGGGCAGGGTTATAACCCAAGACCATAGATAAATCCGAAAGGCAGTCCAGCGCTCAAACCGCACGACCAGGCCATCCTTTGGACACCCCCTCCCTCCCTTGCTTCAACACTCCATGATTTTTGTACATTAAAAAAAATTAAATTCAAATATAAAAGTTGCTATTTTAAGAGTTATTAGATGTACAGTTATTTCCAGTCGACAGAGCCACGAGTATTTACAATGTAGAGTGTGAAGTTCTGGACCTAAATATGACATGCTATCTTAGCAGCAACGAAAAGTACTTCATCAACCTTTGACGTCATGAAAATGGCGAATAATGAAGACGATTAGGCATCATAAACTTTACCCTACACCCGACACACACACACACACACACACGCATACCCACACAAGTTTAAACATCAGCTTCCCTACCCTCATCATAGTGCGGGTGTGTGTGTGTGCAAATGTTTGATTTAATCTGTTACGTCAAAACCATACGTATAATCTAAGCCAACTTAATCTAAGACACGAATTGTAGAGAATTACAGTATATATAATAGATCTTGACCAGTAGTCTATGGCTGGTTACGCACTAGAAGTGGTGTTTCTAATTTTTGCCTGTTGCGAACATTTCTAGCAAATCTGTTGTATTTACTTCATTATAATGTAGTCGCTATAACACAGGCATTATTTTTGTATAATAAATCGCCAGTCAAATTTATTATAGTCTTTGTATATATTGTACAGTATGTGAAATAATGTATTTAAAGTAAAATTAATCAATTAATTTAAATGGGATCATGAGTTGCTATAGGACACGCTGATTAGGTAATTTTAAAGTTCGAATTTAAAGTACAATATTTTTTTTTAAGTGTTAATAAAAAAAGCAAGTTAGTTGATATTCGTTGATGCGTGCTGGTATCTGTGCAATAAACTAAATTTATAAATTAAAAATATGGCCGTAATACATGAAAAGAACGCCATTTCTGGCCAGGATAATGAAGCTTTTGATCATCAGACTCTGGAGGGTAAAAAATCTGGACAATTCGCAGAAACTAATGGATCGATTCATGATAATCAGGTATGTGCAAACAACATCTAACTAAATTTATTTAGAAGGACGAATCATTAATCAAACAGAATTAAACATATTCATTATTTATCAGTGTTTTGTTGAGGATAATAAATTATTGTATCTGGATGAAACATGGGCGTAGCCATAGGGGGGGGGGGGGGTTGCTAATTGGTTTTTCATTTGATTTTTTTTACAATTTTAGGCGAGATTTTAAAGTTAAAACATCATTTGCCCCAGCACAACCAAATGGATTTAGAGTTTAAAACGACAGTCACCAAATTCTATGAGCGTAGCCAAGGGGGATTTTGAGTTAAAAGTCCCCTCCGAAATTTTTTAATGATAAAACCCCTTCTTCAATATAAGACTAAAGCATACAACAGTCACCAAATACTCTGAGCTTAGCCAAGAGGTGTTTTGTGTTTAACCCCCCCCCCACCCCCCAAGTTTAAAACCTCCTTCAACCGAGTTTGAATTTAAAAATTACCTCTTCAATATAAAACTAAAGAAAACTACACACACACACAATTCTATGAGCGTAGCCAAGAGATTAACCCCTCCTACCAAGGGCTTTAAATTAGACCTCCCTCTAGACGGTTTTGAGTTTAAAATCCCCCTACAGATAGCTTTGAGGCTAAAAAAAACAACTTTTTAATATTATTGTAAAGCAAACTACAGTCACCAAAATCTATGAACGTTTCTAAGGGGGAATTGAGAGTTTGTTTGTTTTTTAAACTCCAAAGATTTTTCAGTAATAGATGGTTTTGACGATAGCACTATTCTTTTTTATATAAAATCCAAAGCGAGTACAGTCACCAAATTCCATAAGCGTAGCCAAGAGAGGTTTCAAATTGTACCAGTCGCTACTCCATCAATAAAGTTCAGTGAATAGCGGATTTCATTTTTAAGCAAAATTAAGCAAAACATTTTTAATATCAGGATAATGCACTGAAGATATCTCAGAATATGATTTTTTTTTGTTTAAATTACCGAAAATAGTACTTATCGACGGGGCTCTGCCCCGAACCCCGCTGAAATAGCTCACAGCGCTCCCCAGATCCTATAGCTGGCAAGGCGCGGGTGTCTTTCCACTAGCACCAGTAAGAACCTATTCTAGGGTACAATAAACTTCTTCCGAAAGAATGAAGGGTCAGAATGAAATAAAGATCAATTACGCACACATACACACAATATATATATATATTATATATATAATAAAAAAACAAGCATATTGTAACAATTGCTACAATTTGTTTTTTAATTTAAAGAATATAGATCTAACTTCCAAAAAGCAAATCAGTTACTTTGTTACTTTGACAAGGCCTCAAACTATTTGTGCTATGTGCGCCTTTAATTATTACAAGGCATTTTATTCCTTTGCTTTTTCTTCAAAGTGAAATTTGGGGAGGGGGGACCAGGTAAGTGGGGCGCCCTTAGCTATAGCTTATGTAGCTTATAGGTAAATCCAGCACTGCTAATACGTGATAAGAATTTTTTTACGAAAATGGCTGCTTGACAAAAATGTTATTTTGTGGAGACGTTGTGAACTTTGACCGCAGTAGTGAACCACTTTGTTTAAGTCATATAAAATTTCGATTCGCATGTCGCTGGTCGCATCAGAGCGAGCCCAATGGAACTAAGTCTATGATTTATTTATGCGCGGCAAGTTATAAGGCCCGAACAGCACAGCGTCACGAAGACGGCCTGCTGGGCCGATGGGCTTATCCTGAGCATTACTGTTCTAACATTTTTATTTATCCCAACTCTGGTCTTATATTTGTAATGATTTTTTTTAGCGCACGAAGATTAGAATTAGTATTTTATAGAATTTGTAGTAATGACTTCGATTCCAAAGATCATCGTTTAGTGCTGTGTTGCACAAAACTACTCAAACCCATTTTCTAGCTGCATATTTTCCACACCTGAGAAAGACAAATCCGTTGTCCACGTGTGTTACAATAGAGCTCTCTTTACGTTTTCAGTGCCTGTCTTTAACAAGGCTTTTCTTTAGGTGTCCAAATTTGTCCCGCGACCTTTGTGAAATCTCTTTCAGAGTCCATCTGCTGCCAGATACTTTCCTCTATGCCAGGGAGAGTGAAATTTTGCCTGAGTTGATCAAGTAATGTCGAATCACTTCCGCGCTAACAACAAATTACGTAACATTTATTTGGGGACATTGGAGGCTCGGTGGATGAGCGGTAAAGAGCTTATCTTCCAAACCGGTCCGGGATTCAAATCCTGGTGTTGACTTTGATTTTTATTTTCCGGGATCCTCGGGAGCCAGCTCTAATTTGTACCTGACATTAGTTGGGGAAAAGTAAAGGGGGTTGGTTGTTGTGCTGGCCACATGATATCCTCGTTAACCGTAGGCCACAGAAACAGATGACCTTGACATTATCTGCCCTATAGGCCACAAGGTTTGAAAGGGGAACTTTACTATTTTTTTTATTAAAGTCATTAGGCTGAAGCACTCATACAGATCTGTAATAAAATGAATCGGTAACTCTTCAGACTGAAAACAATGTCAATGGTTGAAATAAAGAATCGTCTGAAATCTTATTCTTTTAGGGTTTCGCTAAGAAAGATGCACGTGTGGATGATGAGGACTACGAGGAAGAAGAAGAAGAGGTCGATGTATCCTGTGGTATCGGGCCGCTGAGAACCAACCTTTTTGGCCGACGATTCGCCAACCTTTACGTCTTTGCCACCATTATGGGGATTTCTGCTTTTTTCTCTGGGATGGTGCATAGCGTTTTACACGTGCAGGTAAGCTGGTACCAGCTGTGTACATGTTACGTACCAGCTGTCTAGAAGCTGTGTGAAAGCTGAGTAAAGATTGTAATTAACTTTATATTTCCTTTTTGTTAAAGAAGGAAAGAACTGGAAAATAAAGATATTTATATAATTAGGTAATAAGCAAGAAAAATATAAAAAGACAATACCTCCTACATACATCTTATAGCACGATTATTTTACTGTTAACTAATGGAATGGAAAAATTTTACCCCCCCCCCCTCCTCAGAACAAAATCCTGGTTAAACGAATGTATAAATCTACTAGAATGTATACTAGTCTAATAAAATGTCTCATATTTCATAAAGCTGTGATCATGCCAACAAAATGGCACAAATTTATTATATTCATTAAAATTAAATTATTTAAAGTGTTAACCTCACCCCCAGCCCGAAAAAATCGCAACATTCTTATAATCACTTATAACCTTATATATCAAATCACAAAAGTACCTAATAATATATCACCAAATAAATATATATTTGCTTTGTAAGTCTGAAATGCATTTTTCAGCATCTTTCAGCTTCTTTTAGCATCTTTTAATAATAATAATAATAATAATAATCTTTATTATCCGTAAGGAAATTTGTCTTACAATTTGTGCATTACACCAAACAAAAAACATTATAACTATAAGAAACCAAAGTGTACATTCACACCAGACTCACTCATAATTTACATGTGACAAAGTTTATACCAGATTGTTCTTATTTAATGATTTGATTGCTAGGGGAACAAAAGAGTGTTTGTGTCTGTTTGTCTTTGCTATCGGTGTCTTGTATCTCTTTTGTGATGGTAAAATCACAAAATCCTGACACAAAGGGTGATTCCTTATTTCGAGGATCTTGTTAGCTTTTTTATAGATGTTTGTCTCAAACAACTGCCCAAATGGGGTTTGTTTTTTGCCAATGATTTTGCCAGCAGCATTTAGGATTCTATAAAGTTTACTTTTATTTATAATGCTCAGATTGCCATACCAGGCAGTGATATTGAAACTTAAAATATTGCAGATGTGAGCGTGATAAAACATAGCCAAGGCCTTTTCGCTAACATTAAAGGAGGACAGTTTTCTTAGTAATAGTATCTTTAAGCACTTTACATGCGTTTTCATCAGTAGCTTTCATCATCTATTAACATCAATCAGTCAATATGAACGGGCTCTTATTCTACACCACTTTGTCCCTAATTTAACAATAATGTAATAGTACAATAGTAATACCTTTCTATCGTCTTCCAGTTGACTTCCATTGAGAAACAGTTCAACATTGACAACACAAAAGCTGGTCTGTTTGACACGGTCTCCAGAGCTGGACACATGACCACAATACTCTTCGCCGGTCATTTTGCAAAGGTAATGATAAGGATACATAAACTATCTATCCGTGTCATTTAAATAATGATGTGATTGTATGGATTTATTCCCTATCTATAGGGAAGATGATGTAAAGGGCATCTATTTCTGTGGCCCAAGGTTAACGAGGGTGTCATGTATCCAACACAACGACCAACAGCCTTTACTTTTCCCCAACTAATAACAGGTACCCATTAGAGCTGAATGGACTCAGAGGCGCCCAAAATTTAAATCCCAGTCTTCACCAGGAATCGGACCCGGGACCCACCCTTCCCCGGTTCGCAAGGCAAGCACTTTACCGCGCCTCCGTTGTTGACACTGAGCAGCCAATTAATTCAGAAAGTCGATTTAGTTAGATATTCACTTAGAGGCACGTACAAGATACTCGAAGTCCTGAAATTGCACTTTTCTACTTCTTGTCTGAAACGTCTTTATAAGTACAAGAAAGTAGATTTTTTTTTTCAAACTCAAAGTAAAGTAGCTAGCCTAACTTACTAACATTAAAAAAACAACAATAAACTAATATTATACTCCGACTCTAAGATAAAGGCAGATTTCATGTAGCTAAGACACATTATTTTTTTCCTGATTCCATTAAAGCATGGGCGGGTAGTCTGTATCGGTTAGAGGCATAGTGGGGAGGTGCAAGGGGGAACGATACTCCAGGCGCCACCCTCAAGATAGGAGCCACACGCTGCCTATATTTCTTTGTGATATTCATGGAAATTGATGCTAGGAGCGCCAATAAAGTCGCCCCGGGGAGCACGCCTGTAATTCATAAAATAAGAAGAAAGGAATGTTGCAGACCTTTTCTATGTTATGTTTTCAATACTAAAAAAACATAAAGTCCTGCAGTTTTAGATACCCAATGTCAAGTTATATTCTTTCTCCACAGACAGTGAACATCCCGTTGACCATTGGTCTCTCAGGGATGTTTCAAGGCGTACTTCTGGCCTCCCCTGGATTTCTTCAGCTTGCTGACCCATACGAGTTACCTGTCTTGTAGGTTAAACTTCCAATTATATGTGTATGCTATTTTCTACCAACCATTATTATTAACTGGACATAACAAAAAATTAAAACACCATATATAAGTTATATCAAACGAGAAAATAAACTTTTTTTTAGAAAATGGAATATCATAGGGGTGTTCCAAAAGAAAAATCTAATAGGAATTCAAACGATAGTTTTAGAAGACATGAGCAAAGAGGCTGTGAAGCTCCTCATCTGTTTTTAAGCAAAAATAATATTTAATTATATTTAATAATTAATATATTTCCAGGAAACAGCAGTAGGGATATGTCCTTAAAAAAACTAATATTTTGTTGTAGACCTTGAAATCACTTCTCTGGAAAATCTGCCGATTTGCCTTTTCTCTCTCTCTCTCTCTCTCTCTCTCTCTCTATCTATCTATCTATCTATCTATCTCTTTCTCTATCGCTCTCTCTCTCTCTGTCACTCTCAGTCTAATAATAAAAAAAACTACTGCCAGAGTCTAAACTTATTTAAACTACTCTGCCCTATATTTAGAGGTTTTAAATTTAAAATAACTCGTTTGAATAAAAGCTCAAATAATTTTTAACAATACAATAATCTCAACTTTTATGTACAGAAGATATTGTTACGTATTTCTGAATCTTCTGGCTAGAAGTATTAGTAGGCACACAAATAAAAACACTGTAAAGAACTTGAAGACTAAACTTTCAGTTTCATATAACTTTAATGACTATTAACTCTAACAATTCGTCACTGTAACATGTAGCGTAGAAGAATGTACAATATCTGTCAGTTTACAGTTAGCTATACTTCGTTGCAATTCATCTCTTCACTTCGTTGCAATTCATCTCTTCTCAACTTGCACCGAGTCGTATTCCACAGAACAGACCAACGACACACTTCCCAGTGTCGCTCCAGGTCTCCCAAAGCGGAACCAAGTCGTACTCCAGTCTATCACATCAGAGCCGCACACGTCTTACATCGACTGTATCGACTGTAACGGCTCAAGTCCACTGTAGTTCGCTGTATAGACTTTAACGACAGTAGTCCACTCCAGTTAACTCTACCCTAGTTAACTTGCATCGAGTCGTACACATTTCTCTTCCACCAGTCGTATGGAGTCGTGAGTTAGCCGTTACAGTCGATACAGACGATGTAAGACGTGTGCGGCTCTAGTGGAAGAGAAATGTGTACGACTCGATGCAAGTTAACTAGGGTAGAGTTAACTGGAGTGGACTACTGTCGTTAAAGTCTATACAGCGAACTACAGTGGACTTGAGCCGTTACAGTCGATACAGTCGATGTAAGACGTGTGCGGCTCTGATGTGATAGACTGGAGTACGACTTGGTTCCGCTTTGGGAGACCTGGAGCGACACTGGGAAGTGTGTCGTTGGTCTGTTCTGTGGAATACGACTCGGTGCAAGTTGAGAAGAGATGAATTGCAACGAAGTGAAGAGATGAATTGCAACGAAGTATAGCTAACTGTAAACTGACAGATATTGTACATTCTTCTACGCTACATGTTACAGTGACGAATTGTTAGAGTTAATAGTCATTAAAGTTATATGAAACTGAAAGTTTAGTCGTCAAGTTCTTTACAGTGTTTTTATTTGTGTGCCTACTAATACTTCTAGCCAGAAGATTCAGAAATACGTAACAATTGGTGTCAGAAGTGGGATCTTTCTGGCTAGAATGTGTTCCATCAAACTTCTTAATGAACTTGACATGAAAGAACTTAGACAAGAGCTTCGAGAAAGAGGTCTACAGCTTAACGGAAATAAGGAAACGCTAACAGCACGTCTCAGACAAGCCCTGTTGGAGGAAGATGAGAATCCAGACACTTGCCAATTTGAAATCAAACCTAATACGATGGAGCTCCTGAGAACTTTGCAATACAAAATGAACTCGGTGAAAGAGAGCATTAAGGAGATAGAATCAGAAATCAACACCAGATTTTCTTCATTTAACCAGTTGATTAAAGTCATGAATGAGAATGAACAAATAGCTACCACGCCCAACAAGACTGAAGAACAAACAGATACAATAAAAGATCAAACTAGAATCATGATTAACGAGCTGCTGAACACCCAACAGTATCAGATTGAGTCAACAGATGAAAGAGCTATACCATTGATGAACAGCGAACAATTGTCCAACCAAGAATGTGGCGATACAGACAATTACGATAGGGATGCTGGTGATGGTTGTGCTGTCTGTGACTGTCATAGCGAACCAAACGAATGTGGCCCACAAGAAATTAAAAGAGACGGTAGCTGTTACTATTTCAACGAGAAGCAGAATGAGACCGCTGAAGAAACAATAGAAGAGACCTATAGTTTGACCGAAGCTTTAGCTATAGATATACCTGATATGAGTACCTCAACTAGCCAAACAGATCAAGACAACGTTGGGTCTGCGTCCAAGCCTGTTGCTGTGGGCCTTAAAGACTTCTGTCTATCTGCCATAGTCTACGAGAGGAACTCGAAGCTTGAGTATTGCACCCATGCGTTTGACAAGAACTGTACGTACGTAGCTATGCAAGAAGACTGTGAATGCCAAGAAATACACCAACAAGCTCTAGACTTAACAGAAGCTTGTACAGCTATCAAGATAGGCGTGAGAAGCCCTGGTGATAGTCAAGGAATTACAATAGAAACTGATGCTGAAGTTGATGGACCTTTGCACGTTGAATGTTATCAACCTGCCCCACAGTCGAGTCCTCCAGACTCGGATGAAGGTGATGACGTGTTTGACAACTTGCCTTCAAGTGGACTTGCAGCTCATTCGCAAAGCACCCATCGAAGAATAATGCTGAAGCAACTTGTTAGATCAACAGTCTTGATGACTACAGCTATGAAATGCAATACCTTCCTATATGCTAAGTGGCTTCCATCAGCATTGATCGACAAGAAAGCAAGACAACGACAACGACATCAACGCAACCAAAGAAATATCAAATTGAGGAGGCGGAGGAAGCGACACATGCAGAGTGCAACGTGGATGGCTCCAACAAGATCAAGATACAAACCCACCCCTTCTCCCACTGATAGACCCCCACCTGCATTTATGAAACTCCACAGCCCATGTTTTTAGAAAGATTCTGTCCGGAACCATCAGACCAAAGAAGAAAGCCTTACTATCAGTTGAAAGTGTGAAGCCACTAATGAATAATCTAAGAACATTCCTCATGAGAATAGGTTGATGAAGTATAACAGAGGTTTTAGAAGAACGATAATCAAGTCAGAAGCAAGAAGGACAGAAAAGAAGTAGTTTAAGATGTCAGAACTGTAGTGAGTAACCATCTGAGATAGAACTGTACAAATAAAATTGTACGAGAAGATCAACCCAACAGGCATCGTACAAACCCAAAGTCAGTTGCTGTTGTAAGAAGAACATGTGAATATTGCTGTACTGTGATGAACCTGTGTATCTCTGAAGAAGCTCTGTAAAAAGATGCTTGAAAATGTAAAGCTCAGCCAGTAAAGCATGAACTCGTTAGAATGCTGATGAATTTTCTCGACAAGAGTGCCCAATGTCGTCATCTGAAGGTCGATGTTTCCATACCAAGATTGATGAAAACATTTGTGAGGAACTGCTGAAAAATGAGGATTTGGCTCCCATTCTTCTATGGAAAGAAGATGGACAACTGCCAGATTGAAAGAACATCTCTGAGAAGGGGACAACCACCAAAGCTTCCTTCTTGAAAACGTCGATCGGTTTCTTCAGTATCGTGGTGAAATGGAATCTGTTCGGGACGAACAGATCTAAGAAGGGGGCAGTGTTACAAATGACCAGTGACAGGAAGAGGTTAACGTGTGACCCCGACGAGATAACACAGCAGCGGGTGTTTCCTGGAATGTACATGTATAAACAGAGACAGGATGTGACGTGTCCTTTATCTGTTTATACATGTACATTCCAGGAAACACCCGCTGCTGTGTTATCTCGTCGGGGTCACACGTTAACCTCTTCCTGTCACTGGTCATTTGTAACAATATAATAGATTTTAGGATAGTCCGGAAAACGAATTTAAGTATAAAAACGCCATCACATTTTTGCGTCTACATTAAACGCTCTCAAAATTCATGTTTTTTAGCGGCCCCCGAAAATGGAAAAGACGCTATCAGTTTTGTGCTAAATGTCTGTCCGTCTGTCCTTCCGTCCCGTTTAGATCTCGTCAACTAGAAAAGATATTGAAAATCCGACATCACAATATTTTATACCATTTAAAGTTCTGAAGTAACGGCTACTTTTTTTTTCTGAAAGCGAAAAATCTAATTTTTAAAATGAGTTATGCAAGCAGTTTTTTTAAAGAGAAAAAGCTAATTAGTATGCATTATAAGTTAGACCTAAATTAAAACGAATAGTAATCTTATCTTGTAAACTTCATTTTCGTGATCTTATCCTGTGTGTTGCATTTCTCGAATCCTGGTGAAGACTGGAATTTTCAACTTCGGAATTTTTTTTTTTTTTTTTTTTAGCATTCGAATAAGAGAATGGGCCTTTTCAAAACAATTACATCAATTATAAGACTTCAGTTAGACCAGGAGAGGCGCGGTAGCTGAGCGGTAAAGCGTTTGGCTTCTGAACCGGGGTCCCCGTGTTCGAATCCTGGTGAAGACTGGAATTTTCAACTTCGGAATCCTTAGGCGCCTCTGAGTCCACCCAGCTCCAATGGGTACCTGATATTAGTTGGGGAAAAGTAAAGGCGGTTGGTCGTTGTGCTGGCTACATGACACCCTCGTTAACCGTAGGCCACAAAAACAGATGAACTTTACATCATCTGCCCTCTAGACCACAAGGTCTGAAAGGGGAACTAGTTAGGCCAGGTTCACATCTAACTTTGCATTGACTTGCACCTATCCTTTGATCTGCTGTACCGTAGGGGCACTACACAAGATCTGTCAACCTTCTTTCTCCATTCCTATCTCTCATTTGTCTTTGATATAATTTCATTTGGATGTTCTTTCTGAAAATATTGAAGCCTGCCTGGGTGGACCACTTCGGGGGCCGATTTTGAGTTTGTGTTTCCACACAAACTGTCTTTGTAATCTTGTTGTTGTAAGCTTCTTGATCAGCTTCTTGTCTCCAAGACCCGCCGATGCGGTTGATATATAAACTAATCTTTCATTTTCTTAAAAGCCATGTTAATTAATAGGATTAAAAATAAAGAAAAAGTAAAGTTCCCCCTTTAGACCAAGTGGTCTATAGGGCTGACGATATAAAGGTCATCTGTTTTTGAGGCCAAAGTTTAACGAGGATGTCATGTGGCCAGCATAACGGCCAACAGTCTTTACTTTTCCCCAACTGATATCAGGTACTAATTAGAGATGGGTGGACTCAGAGGCGTGCTTAAGATCCAAAGAGGAGAGAAATCTAAGCCTTTTACCATTCAGCCGACTCGCCACTTCATATGATTACATCTTTAAAGAATGTATATACACCACATGTAACAGGGAATTAGTCGAGCATATCTTTGATTTTGCGTTCTTTTCACAGACCCCCAGCGTCTCACTTTAAAAACGTCACTAACATTACAGGCTTTGGGGATCAGGCCAAATATATGTGTGACGCTCATTTCATTGCTAATGCAACTTCACATAGCAAAAGACCAGTGTCCACGGAGCCAGTAAGTTTGACATTTCACTAAATGTTTTATTTAGAGATTATTCGTAACAGTTTGAGACAGTTCACAAATTGTTTATAGTTGTTTTTTTTTTGTTTTTATGTTTCGAATGTTCTTTTAGAATTGAAAGTAATCTACTTCCTAGTCCAGGTCGATGGGGGAGGGGTTGGCAGAGGGCAGGGTATGAACCCGGGACCATCGAGACTACCGAACGACAGTCGAGCGCAAACCGCACGGCCAGAAAGCCATTGCTGATCTCGTACCAGAATTAGTCTTAGTCATTGTAACATCTGGCCCAGAAGAACAAGGCTAAGACAACGAGGGGAAACCACTTACAAACTACTGTACTTATCAGCGCACTTTATTTATGTAGATTAAATTTATCTTTATTTTTGTTTTAAATAGACAATTCAGAGTAATACAATTTATGATGACTTCAACCATTTTCATAATGTGCGATTTAAAAAAAAAAGATTATGTGGATTTGTCAACTATTGACAACCTTTAGTAAAACGTCGGCCTAAAAAGCGCCATTAACTTTAGTTTAAAGGAGGGCATGAGAAATCAAAACACTCCCTCTATATTCTATAACAATAGTAAAACAAAGTTCAGGCCTTGCTTTCTATGGAGTTAAATTATGTACAACACAAATATTGTTTTTGCTAACACGTGTGACATTTGGTCAGCTCAAAGACCAACTGGCAACTACGTATATTTTCCCTGATTACATTAGGTATCCATTGTGGTTGAATGGACTCAGAGGTGTTGTCCGGATTCTAAAGTTATGACTTAAATTCTGCTAAGTCGTTGAATTTCCTGGCTGATTCAGGCAACCCATTCCAAACTCTAATGGCGCTAGAGAAGAAAAGCACTTCAACGAGTTTGTTCTAGCGTATGAAATCTGAGCGACAATCCTATGTCTTTCTGAGTATTTCATTAGATTTTGTTTTTCTATTTTTGAATCATGGCTCAGTGTTTTATGTATTATAGTATAATTACAGCCACCTTACTTTTTAATCTTCTGTCCCTGCCAAGCCACTTTCATTTTAAAACGCACAGAGATTTGTTTTTCTCTTAATAACGAATGAAAGTTAGACAAAAAAGGAAAACAATGGTACAATATTAATGGTATGCTATGTTATTCCTTTCGTAGACCAACCAGGTGGCCTACATTGTGATCTTGGTGGTCCAAGCCGTGAAAGGGATCACGGACACTTTCCACTCTGGCTTCCTGCAGACACTTTACATGGACGACAATATGGTGGACAAGAGCAAGATGAGTTACTTTTTAGGTCAGTGCTGATCTCATAAGCAGAGTTTCTTAAAGACAAGGTTTGATGCAGCATAAATAAATAAAACCCCATACAACCTAGATTTAATTAATAAAACTAGCAAAATCAGTCATATACTTGAATTTGTAATAGCCTTAGTTCTATTCAGACGGCAATCACTAAAGGGGACTAATTCAGCTTATACCAACAATTCAGTCAAGTACTAGATCTTTCCCGGTTTGAGATACCAAACAAAGTAATTTTATACTAATTGGTAATTTTTTTTTTAATTGATTCTTGTATTGTCAGGTAAAAGAAATAATTGTGCGAAATTAGAGCTTGATCGGGCGTCGGAACAATAACATATACAAACTTTTGAACAGACAGACAGACCCACCGACAGACAGACAGAGTGAGTTGATATAAGCTTTGCAAAAAGAGACAAGGATTTCATATCCCGATTCTGGTTAGATGTCAAGAGAGTTCTAGCACTAATCCTATTACCACCAAAAGCCATCTATTAATTAAAACTGATTTTCTGGCACGTAGCTGCAATGATGAATGTTATATTGATAGGAAAGTAAAACAACAACTTGCTATAACGTGACAACGTGACATTAGACTGCTGGGCTACTTCCAAGACGCGCGAGCTCAAAAACCTAGAAAAAATAGAGAAAGCGATGTAAAGAAATGGGTTGGTGATTTAATAGAACCTAAAAAAAAAAGTGAAAATAAACAGAGAAAGTTTGGAAGAGCTTTTGAAATAAATAGAAAAACAATATCAAGGACGCCATGTTGAAAGATCACTATCACTAAAGACCACAATTTCTTGCCACAAGAGAAAGAGATTAAAAATGTGATTCCAAATTATACAACTTCGATGATCACTATTTCCGTATTCTGTACACCATATACACCAAAAAAGTAGGCCTTGCTATTTTTGGATGTGTCGCCATTGATGATTATCTCCAGCAGCCTAAATGTTAATAATTGTTTCATAACTATAATTTGGTTGTTACCATTGTAACTTGTAGATGTCCTTTGTGTAACACATAACTCACACTATATTTCAATAATAGATTTACAAAAGCAGACTTCACATGAAGCTTAAAAATTATGAACTGACCACGTTTTTCGTATTCCGTTTCACTAGTCGTTCACTTCCATTGCTCAAACTCACCTGCATCAGTCCAGCTTAAAGGTTACATCAGAAATCCTCAGTTAATAAGTAAATGGAATAAACTCGTATCTGAATGACTTTGAATTTGTCCTTTTGTCATCTTGTTATTATTATTACTATCAATATTATTTTGTTTAGAAAATTGACTTATAGAAACAAACATTTTCATTACAGGTATAGAGCACATTATTACAGACTTGGCGAGTCCAGTAGGCAGGCAGATCAACGGATATCTAACGGAAATACCCATTGATTTAAAAGGTAATGTTAATTTTTATTCTGAATAGCAAAAATTTGGATTGTATTAAAATGTTTCATTATGAGTAATTAGTTCTAATTGATCCTATATTGTGAGCTTAATTTAAAATATCTCCATACATGTGGTTTGTTCAAACGCTTACAGTGTGTGAGCTTTTTTTTTTTAATATTAGCTTTATTTGGGTTTAATTCAAAATATTTACAATGTCTGGGAGGGATTGGTTTTAATGTTCACGCATTGTGGCCTCATTTATTTAAAAGGCTACATCTTTAATACTTTTAGGTTTTCGAAATTGAATAACATATTTTTTACATATTTTCTTGAAGGAAAACCTTTAAAAATGATTTCAATTTGCTGTATATATGTGTTAATGTATAATGATATTAAGGCGTATACGTAATCCCAGGAGCAAATCCATGTAGGCAGTATAAATAAAGTTTGACAGCTACGAGTATCCTGTGCGTGAAATACCATGCAATGAAATCTTATTTACAAATGAAAAACATCTTTATTTTCTAAAGAATAGAAAAATTAAATAAGCATCTGAATATAGAAATTACAAGTTATTAAGACAATGCAGCTTTATACAAGGTGGGATGCTTGTCTGAGAGGTCAAGACCGCCTAGCTACAGCCATCCACCTAACAAAGGGGCTCGAGTTCGTATCCAGACTCAGAGCAGAGTTGTATTTGCTGAAGGTCTTAAGGCAGCAAGGAAACCTTTTCCTAAATATAACACCTACCACACTGGACCATAGCGCACCGAGTTTGCTATAAGCATGAAAGATGTGCTGTATATAAAAGCTATTTACTTAAGATATACTCAAATTTTGTTTAGATACTGTCGACAATTAATCAGCCCAGTAAAAGTCTCCCTTTCAGACCTTGAGATCTATGGGGAAGATGATGCTAAGGTCTTCTGTTTTTTTTATGGCCAACGGTTAACCTACAGGGTGTGGCCAGCACAACGAACAACCACCTTTCCCCAATAAAAGTCAAGTACCCATTAGAGTTAGGTGGACAAAGGTGAGCCCTAAAAATCCCGATATTCAAAATCCCTGTCTTCATCGAGATTCGAACACAGGATCCTATGTTCGGAAGCCAAGCCTTTTACCACTCAGCCACCGCGCCTTCCAACCAGCCCAGTACAGTACCAAATCAATACACGATGGTAGCCCCTCTTGAACTAGTACCTCAGGGATAGACAAGTCTTTGAAATTATGTATTACACGATGAATGTATTAATTATGTATACGATTGACAGAGACCAGTATGGACCCCAAAGATGGCAGGTTTGTTGCAGCCTGGTGGCTCGCTTTTCTCATTTTCGGCTCTTGCCTGACGCTCGTCTCTTTCCCGATTCTCCTGTTCCCGAGAAAGTTGATCTCCAAGAAGAAGCAGGGGCAAGCACTCAAGAACGCTGTAGTGACCTTCGCTGGGGGCACGGTGGAAGAAGAAATCGAAAAACCAATCTCCAATCAATTGAATGTCGAGGATACCATTAGGTAAATGTCTAATCAATGTGTTTATATTGGTGGATGTGAAACACTGCACTCATCCTTAAACTTTGGAATAGAAGACATTGCCATTATTATTATATTAGGGGAGCCTTGACTTTCTGCTAATTTCTTTTTGAGTTTTTAGATTATTTATATGTATTTAAAAAATATTGTTACCGCCGAGGATTAATATTTAAAATATAAACGGACGATATTTAACTCTTTTTCTCCTAATGAACCATATCATCGTTGATTTAACCCCATTAAATTAATTTTTGGTTTTATAAACTTGTATTTGTGTTATATAAAAAGAGCATGGATTCTCCTATAATTCTATACAAAAAGAAGCTTTTTCTAATAACAAACAAAAATGTTATTTAAGTTCAATCATAATATGGTAGAATGTATAAATGTGAAAAATGAACAATTCTGTCAGAACGTGTAAAATATTTGAGAACACATTGTACATATGTCTATTATTTGATGTTTTAGCGTCATCAGCAGTGTTATTTATGTTTGGTTGTGGACATTTTTATTGTAGTTATCATTCATCAAACTTTCACATCACGAACTTAAAAACTCTGGTTTCAAACGGACACAACATTAGAGTTTTTAAAATAAAGGAAGACAATAATACAAAATGTTTTTCACAGTTCATATACAACATTGCATACAATCCTTAATAAGTGATAAGTTTACAGCATTTTGACCATCGTTACTATCATCCAAGACAGTACATAAAAAAATAACGATTATTATTATTATTATTATTATTATTATTATTATTATCATATTGCTCTTATATAATTTGCCCTCAGAAAGCCAAGTGTCGTCACAATTGGTATGACGCACGGAATTTCTGGAAACACCCAGCAGCGCATTAGCAGTTCCAGAAAAAATAGCCTGGCGTCTTTGGGTCAGCCTGGTAGTCGAAGGTCAGTGTTACGATCGTATCATGTGGTTAATACGTCCTGGTTTTTTTTTTTCTGTTAAATCCAATCACCTAAGTTTGGAAATTTGCAGTGGACTTCCTGTTTGTGAAATGAAACACTTTACTTCATAAGATGATTGAACACACACACACACACACACACATAACACACACGATAGTTCACTAATAGATTTACAAAAGCAGACTTTACATGAAGCTTACAAATTATTGACTGACCACGTTTTTCGTCTTCCGGTTCACCAATCGTTCACCTCCATTGCTTAAACTCATCTTAATAGAGAATACACAAGGAAAAATGAACATTTCTTCACTTTCTTGTTGAACACGATAATAAGCCGCCATATTTACTTTATAAAGAAAGCGTGACTGTTTTAGTATTTAATTAAACAACAACATAAAACGTCATTATCAAATAAATGTGGCGGCATTCTTGGTTTGGTTTGAGTCGCGAATAAAAGATTGTTAAACTACGCCTAGAGATTGGAAGACTTATGGGAAGATTTACCAACAAGAGACAACAAAACGGGTCGGTGGTACAGCTACCTACAAAACTTTGGCTCACATTTCAAGTAGAGAAATGAAGCTTTTTTTCTGACGCGTAAACAAAAATAAATCTCAAATAACCTATTAAGTATTAAATTCACAGGACCAAAATAGTTTCATAGCAATTTCGTTTCGTTTTTTTGTAACTTTTCGGTCATGTGGCCCGCGAGACGAGTGTTAGAAATTAAAATAGCCCTCGTGTCGAATTTGGGTTATGCATCACTGCACTAATGAATAGTTGAAGGTGAAGCCACAACCAGAAATGCTCCACTAGATAAACATTAGTCGTCTGAAAACCGAAGACGGGTCAATGGATACATTTTGTAACATATTTAACTTTGTACACATTATTGTTACTTCAAGATCGACCTAATGCTAATATTTACTGATATCTATCATTAGACCAAGCCTGTTTCCTCCCGTTGTAACGCCAACAGAAAGGAAAGTCAGCTTGACCGGTGACCTCATCTTTGAGCAGACAATAAGTCCAGGTAGAAAGAGGTCAAACATTAAAAAGCAATCAAGAACGGAAGCTATCAAAAATGTTTTTAAAGGTAATTGGATTTGGCTTAGAGGTATCGTGTCCGTATCCTGGACAATAACGTCTGTATATTTCGGTATTTAAAAAAAATGTTTTTCCATTAAATCAAAACTAAGAATGTTCATTCAGCTTAAATTCACCTTCACCTTGGTTGAATCGTTGGGGCACCACACAAGATTCCTCAACCATCTTTCTTTTGAAATTATAAAAGATGAATAAATGCAAAACACATTTATTTTTATCTTTTTGTGATTATGGTTATTTGGCACATTTAAGGCCTTTTATTGCCCGTCTATCTTCCTCAATACTAATTATTCATCTACCCATCGACTTAGTCTAAGTACAACTCTAACAATCTAATAAATGTATAGTTCAGATATTAAAATTGAATGCGCAGCACGCATATTAAAAATCTGTTGTGTATATTCTGAAATTACATGACTTAGAACTTAATTGCAAATGAAACTCAGGATGTACCAAAAGATCAATAGTACACTGAGGCTCTTGCAATAAATTTGTAAAAGTGGTGAGTCCGCGGAAAACGTAAAACTCTTTATAAATTATTTGCGAAAATGAAATCACACTATGAGTATGTCCAGAATGCTGAATAAGGATTCAGTAGTATTGCTAGTATTAAACAGCGGTGAAAAAATGGCAATAGCAAAATCAGCCTTAGCATTGCGAGGGGTCCTGGGCGAGTGTTAATTCCGGGCCACGACAATTTGTACGACAATGTGTATGATGGGCAGACGGTAACTAGAGATTTTCCTTATCGATCTCCCCCCACCACCACCAATACCAAAGGCGCGGGCCTGTGGTGATGCCCCAATTGCCACCCCAACAGGCCGTTTCTGGTAGAATTATTAGCTAGCATAATAACATGGAATGATGTTTTCTTTTCTTTCAGATTTCCCACGAGCATTTTTGCGAATGTTGAAAAATCCTGCCTATCTTCTGCTGCTGGGTGACATTGCAATTGTGTCCATTCCAATGTCAGGGTTATCTATTTTTAGAAGCACATACGTAACGAATCAGTACAATGTTCCAATGTCGGAGGTCACCTTAGCTTCAGGCAAGCTTTTTTTTGTTGTTGTTTTACAAAGCTTATATAAACTTAATCTGTCAGACTGTCTGGTAAAAGGTTTGTACACGCTATTTCTCCCACACCCACTTAGGATCATCTTGAAATTTTGCCCAATTAATTTATTCTCATAGACAAAAAATGAATCAATTAACATATTAATCTATTAGTGAATTAATTCATCTCATCTCTGCCAGTGGTCCCTTCTGGGCCTAGGCCACCAACTAGCTTCCTTCAGGCATCTCGGTTCTGGGCGAGTCTCTCCAACTGTCCCCACGTCTTGCCCATCTGCTTGGCATCTGCTTCCTAATCGCGGAGCCATGTATTCCTGGGCCGTCCCCTCTTCCTCTCTCCTTGTGGGTTTCAGGTTAGGGCTTGCCTTGTTATGTTGGATGCAGGCTTGCGAATGGTGTGACCTATCCATCTCCAGCGTCTCTGAAGAATAAAGTAAATTAATTACTGGTAATTAATTATTCTATTTGATACTAACAAGGGAAACTAACCCTTCAGTATTCACAGATATGGCTAAATAAGTAATGTTTGGTAAGGTTTCGTGTGTAAATTTTGGGCTATTTTTTGCTTCTGTTTCTTTACAACATTGATATAACGGTGTAAGGGAGGCTAACAACGAATAGGGGTTTGTTTATACCTGTACTATTATTATTATTATTATAGGGCAGTGTTTTCCTAAGTGGGTACGCGTACCCCCCCCCCCCAGAGGTACTGGAAGAGTTTAGAAACTGTGGTGACATACGTGGGTGTGTGTTAACTAAATTATACTATTTTGTTTTAAATCCTTTTTATTAGTTATTTTTTAAGTTTTGCAAACTTAGATACGGTGTTATTTTACATTTAAGACGAACTGCTATAAAGATCAGGAAATGGCTAGATATGTTACAACTTCCGTCGACGCGACCTCATTTGTTAAAATGTAAAAACTATGTTTCCATTTATTTAAAATAACGTATTCGATGTATCTCACAAGCATGTAAAAAATATCACTAATTCAGTATTAAATTGAAATAGAGTAATTATTTATTTTTTTTGTGTATATAGGCCTTCCAAAAAAAAGAATATCGATTTTTACTAACAAAAATCCTTTTTTTAAGGATAGGGGTGCCTATGTGTTTTCTTGGTGTTTTTTTTATATTTCCCCACAATGCAAAAATTTTAGAAGGGGTACGCATAAGTCAAAGGTTTGTGAAACACTGTTATAGGGCATTCTTTGATGTTCCATAACAAGGACTTATTACTTTATGTCAGTGAAACAAAAGCCACGAGAGTAAAATATTGTCACATATTTTGAGAAGACAATTGTACTATTTAATACATTTTATAAAACTATGTAAACCCCTTGTAAACTATATGTTATTAGCCATTTTTAAAACTAAAATGGTTCAAATTAAATGTTCACAAAATTCAATATTTAATTTACTCACATATGCAGTTAATTTTGTATGTATGTCATTCGTTTGGCATATAAGACACATTTGTAACCATATGTGTCTACAACATAAAACAATAGACATCCCAAGGAACATCAAGTTAGAACAATGTCTGAACGATTTCAACCTTAATTGTTGTAAAGGAACTTACTGATTTGTCTTGTGTAGTTTTGGCAATGTTATCTTTTACTGAATTGAAAAAAAAATACATTAACTAAAAAATATTTGATCAGAACAAAAAAAAGATAAAAATATTATGACTGAATAAAACCTTCTATCGCTTAAAACTTTATATAGCTTGAAATTATATACGTTTAAAAGGTTGTGTTTTTAAGTAATACTTTAAATAACTTGAATGATTATAGAAAAAAACAACAACAAAAAACAAGATTGTGTCACATAATTATAGGCTTCGACAGTAACTAGAGCAGCGGTTTTCAACCTTTTAAGCTTGGCAACCCCTTTTAACTATCCCCCACTCTGCCGCGACCCCCCCCCCCCAAATAACACACACAGCAATAGAAGAATACACTAAATACAATCCATATTTTCGATGGACTTAGGGGACCCCTGACAAATCGTCAATCGACCCCTCAAGGGGTTGCGACCCACAGGTTGAGAACCCCTGTACTAGAGACATTTACTTTTTTTTTTTTTAAACAAAAAAATCCCAAGTTCAAGGACTTCGTTCGTGTGGGATTTGAGTAGATCTGGAATCGGTGAGAACTTTTCCCTATATGTAACAATACAACAAAATACACTTCCAAATGAACATTTGTACGTGTTCAGAAGTCTTCTTACTTTGTACTATAGACACTGATCTCGTTCTGTCTTCTTGCATATGTTAATTTGCGACAATGAATTCACAAATTAATAAACTGTGGATGGAATATATAGCAATGAACAATCTAGATGTAGTGGCCCCCAAATGAGTGTTCAAGTCCCCGGGCCCCAAATGATGGCTAATTCCTAGCTACGCCACTGTCTAGATGATCATACTATTTCTCGAGTATGTTGACTTTGTTTTTTCTTGTGTGTTATTGCCATGGAAATAAGAACTGAATAAAAAGGAAGAAAAATAGAGTTGCTTGCAAAATATAGATCTAGATTTTGTTTTCCAAGAAACCCCTTTCTTTATACATTAGGAAATGTTTTCTTAGCATCCCTTAATATGATTCTTCCTGATATTTTTGCAGGTATTTCCTCAGCGGTTGGTCATATTATCGGAACGCTTGCTAGTTCCTGGCTTGCCAGCAAGGTCCACACCAGGCTGGGCTACCTTTATATTGTGCTGGGCACATACGTCGTCACCGTCATCATGACGCCTCTGTACATCGTCTTCGGGTGTGACAATGAGCCTGTGTATGGAGCTGACGGACCATAGTAGGTGACCAAGTCCACTAGAGTGTGTGTGTATGGGCGTGGGGGGGACTCTTCTTAGTTTACTTAGACTTAGGTCCTTCCGCGCTGTCTCCATAAAGATCTGTCACTGGCAATGTCTGAAGCCTCCTCCCACCTGGTGTCCACTGTTCTGAGATCCTCCATGAAGGCGTGTCGCCAAGTAATACGAGGACGTCCCTGTTTGCGCTTTCTTCGTATTGGCCTCCATGTTATCGCAACTCTTGGTGTGCGTAGTTCATTTTGACGTAGAACATGTCCCGCCTCAAACGTGGGACCGGGTGGAAACGTTTGATGCACGAATAGGCCAATCAGGAAGCAAAACAAGACCCCGTTGAAGTGCCAAGGAACCGAGTTCATTGCATTGGCGGTGATGGAAAAGAGCCACAACCACACTGTCCTAATCCCCCACGACCTTCTTCGAGAGAGCGTCTTAAGGCTGACACCCACTCGGCTGATTGGTATAGAGAATTGACGAAATGAGGATCACGAGCCGCATCGCCCAAAAATGTCGAGTGTAGTGGACTCGTGCCTCTGCGGGCACACATTTCAAGGGGCCGAATAGCATAGTATCAATGGCCGAATATAGTCCACGGGCCGTAGATTAGGCACGACTGATGTAGAGAGTACAAACAAAGTAATGAGCACACTAGCATGTTGTTTGGAAAAGCGTGGTTCACAGTCGAATTATATTTATGATTTATCGCCTGGTTGATTAAGTAGCAGGCTAGGATTCCGTGTGTTTAGTATAGACTACTATAGACTCCAAAACTTAACTTTGCTGGCAGATAGTGTATGAGATTACTGAAGTAAATTTCATACTAAGTAAGTCTAAATTAAACGCATAGACATTAAATGATTCATTTCAATAAAGGCTTTGAAAAAGGTTTAAATTTAGCTGGAGATAGTGTGAAGTCAAAGGCGAGGTCAAGGGTGAAGTCAATGGCGAGGTCAAGGTTGGCGTGAGGTCAAGAGTGAAGTAGAGGGCAAAAGGTTGTAAAAATAAAGCTTTTTTGTTCTACCATAAATTAACTTTTTAATTATTGGCCATATAAAACGTGTTTCAACGTTGTCCACATAATAGCCATTACATCAGCCCCAATGAAGGGTTAGAGAAGACAGAAACAAAGTAATGCCTTAACTATAATTTTCGTTGTAAAGGCGTTTTGTATTTATTAAAGAACATTCCATGAACACCTCCCCCATACTCTCCTGTTTTTTACCTAGTCACTTAATTAAGCATCATTTTTTACTTGTCAGACACCCGCTCGACTAATGTGCCACAGAGAGGGAATACTTGGCGTTCCCCCCAATGTACTCGGCTTTCGGTCTCGCTTAAATCATCTTGGGATATGAGCCATCGGTTATAGTGATGTAAAAAAAAAATCCCATCAGATTGGATCCCGACCAGACAGAGCAATAGTCCAGACAAGCCGATGAAGCGGAGCTTCGAGTGTCTAGTTTCTAGAGTCTTCGATTGTACTCTTGCATCAATTTCATAAGAAAATGATGGATTTCCTCGTTGAATAATTATATCCCCTACTTCGATTTGATAGCAGTGGCGTAGCTAGGAGGGGGGTAGAAATTCGAAAAGTCCCCCCCCCTGACCCTGTTTTAGGGGGACCCCAAACGAATGTTTCATTTTTGTTTATACATTAAATATTAAATATAACACTAGTGCCATGTAAGAAGGTCAAGCCCCCGGGCCCAAGTACCTGGCCACGGCACCACTGTTTATAGTCCATATAGTTCATTCATTTTTACACCAGGTCTTACCTACACTTAATTAATGTAACGTAAACAACTGATGGCTTAATCAATTCTTGAGACATTGTGCGTTAAACCAAATCATGGAGATGATTATTTAAAATTGACCGACAGAACTAGGCCAAGCTGCTCTAAATATGCTGCTGCTTTGTTCATCCTCAGCGGGGTGCCGGTCAATCTGACGGGCGTCTGTGACTGCTCCCTGGCTAAGGTACTCATCTCTTGTGGAGACGACGGCAATAACTACCTGTCACCGTGTCACGCCGGGTGTACGGGTATGGACGGTAAGGTGAGTAGACAGAAGTGAAAGTGATCTGGTTCGATTCTAGGTGTATACCGTTTTTTTTTTTTTAAAGAAAATTAATAGGTGTCCTCTCTAAGGGCCTAATCAAAGATCTCACATATAGAAGACTGAACCATGACTATGTTTTTAGTATTTTGGTAACTTTAAAGAAAGAAAAATAGTCAGAATCTATTACATCTCCTCTACTATTGTTTTCAAGAATAAAAAGATTAATTTATGTATACTAATAAAATAAAAACAATAATAGTAATAGGTAACTAAGATTTAAAAAAGCGAGTTTTGTGCTATACGAACTCGTAGACGCACCCTGAGACTCGGAAATACTTAGAAAATAATTTTAAACGACGGGATGGTACATAAAAACGCATATATTGCCAATTTGTTTTTTTAAGTCATGTTTTAATACTTGTTGAGTCGATCAGTTACATCACAAAAGGTATTTAAATTTGTCTAAACAAAAGTTATCATTCTTGGAGCTCAAGAAATGGATATCGTAAAAATATAATATTTTTTTAATTACATACTTTTGGTAAATACCAATAAATAATAGACCTGTGTGTCACACTAAACAGTTTGAATATAATATTATATATAAAACTTATAATACATATCCCCTGACCATAATTCTAAGCAAATGCATCTAAGCATGTATGTCGAGAACCATCACGGTGAATGTGGGTTTGTATTTTCTTTATCACTTTTATTTTTTTATACATCTCTACATGACTGACGGCAATGTCCTCGAGTCCGAAGACTAAGAATGAGTGCAGACTGGCCTTAAACCAATAGCAGCTGTGTCATGCCAATAAAAAAATAGCATTACAAAAAAATATTTCAGATATTTACAAATTGCGCCATGCTGGCCAACTCCACCCTCGGAAACAGTGTCCACCCTGGCCTGTGTCCGACCAAATGCCACACAAACTTCATCATCTACGTCCTGCTCCACGGGCTACAGAACATCGCCAGCTCCTCGGCCACCATTCCCAGACGACTCTTCATTCTAAGGTTTGGGTTTAAATGATGTTTTGTACCGTCTGTAAGTTGTAACAAAGATGAATAGATTTCTTCTGTTAAGCTATATATGGCTCTCTTCTCCATGTATAATTTTCTTCACTTTATTCAAATAACAAAGGCTAATACTATAAAGGTAACAACAATAATACAATGGGTATATTAACAACTATATTTCAGAATCGTCGACCCAAGAGACAGAGGTTTTGCTACTAGTATTTTTGTCTTCTTCTCGAGTTTAAGTAAGTCTAGAGCACATCGTCTATACTATAAAGTAGAAAGCAAAGGCGCATGTATGTATGTTATGTATGTATGTATGTATGTTAAGAATAGACATCAAAACCGCTCGACCAATCTTGATAAAACTTGGCAGAAATGTTCCTCGGGTACTAACTTTGACCGTTGTGTATGTATTGTAGCCCTAAAACAGACTTAAGACCCTCAAAAAAAAAAAAGTTGACCAACTCTATGAAACCATTATAACTTCATCGATATAGGCCATGTTTACATGAGAAAAGATCGAAAAGGTCTAGATCTAGATCTAATTTTAAGAACTACACTTTGGGCAGACAGTTTTTTACTTTGACACATGGAAATACAAAATATAGTCTATTGATTTCATTAAGTAATAAAATTAACCTTTAATTTTGTGTTTCAAAATCATTTTTACATAAATTCGTTCCATATATCTCCGAATTCAGACGTCCCGACTTACTTATAATCCCATTCATTTAACAAATCGAATAAACCCGTTTTAATTGTACTTTATATCCTATTCATCTATCGCTCCTTTCGTTTTTAATAGATATGAATGTATCGTCTCGGGTAAAACCATTTTCGCAAAACTACTTTTATTTTCGTAGCGAAAGAGAAAAACTTGAAAGGATCATTAGCTAAGTTTAACATACATCTAAATCCAATCCACTAGATTAGTAAACACAAACTAAGGCCCGCAGGCCGCGGGTAATGTCAGGCTAGTTACATATATAAAATGAAGCATCATTTAAATTTGCTTAGAAAGTGAACTAGCATTAATAATAAAGAATTGTAGTGTAATGTTTTTTTTATTGGGAATAAGAATTGATAAGTGAGTAAACCAATTCATTGTAAGTCAGGGCTTTGGTTTTATTTCAAACTATTGGCTTTACTGACTTGTGACGTGGCAACGACCTATTGGTCTAAACTGGCCTTCTGCAACGAATGGTCTCGCTTAGAGCCATGACATTTAAACTTTCATATAGAGTTGGGCAACTTTTTTTTTTTTAGTAGGAGCTAAAGGTAATTAACATATGTTAGGTTACCACTATATATTAAACATAAATGAATAACAGCACCAGGGACCAAGTTTTTAAGAGAGAAAGTAGTGAATTAAAATGCTACGAAAATAAGGGCATGCGCAGACCGAGGCTCGAACCCGTGACACTGGATTCGACAACACCGCCTAGCGATAACGCACCAAACGAAACTAGCCTCTAGACCATCGGAATGTCCAAAAAACATTCTTCTGATCCAGAGTCATTTCGCCCGTATGCAAATTACCACCCCAGTGGTCAAAGGTCACAAGCCCCAGATAGCCCCTCCCCCACCCTCGCAGCATCCGTTTACTAACAACTTCGATAGAGCCGACACAGACAGCCGTTAGGCATGCATTAGACAAACGATGGCTCTATCTAATTGTTTATCTCTCACAAAGACAAGCTAGTATCAAAGTAACTTTTATATAAAGTTTTATCAAGATTGGTCAAACGGTTCTAATTTTATTTGAGACAATCATACATGCTTACACACATACACCTTACTTTCAATTAATTATTAGATAACAGTACACAATTTGTAGTGTTGCTTACGCCATGATTCATACAACTCTAGGCTGCGCATATCCAAATTCCATTTTGGACTAGTGGGGAAATGCCACTCAACCACTCGACACATGTACATCTTTCTTTAGTATAAACGTTGCTATTAGAGCATGAAATGGGTTGCCTGAGTCAGCCAGGAAAACCAATGATTTGGCAAAATTTAAGTCATTTGTTAACATGCATGACTAGATGCATGACGCGTTGGACGTAATCATCTTCTTTTTTAAAGTGACGTCTGTGTTTTATAAGATAAGATAAGATGACGAACATTTGAATTCTACGACGCTTAAATGAGTAATTTTGTAGTTCGTCAGTAAATTCTTAGATCACTGTCGTCAAACTGTTGCAGCCCCAAACGTAGGACTATTTAGGAACTGAATTAGTGAAGACCAAACATTTAAACTTGATGTGTCTAAATCTTTCAGTGGCCATCCCGTCTCCCAATTTCTTTGGTAAAATGATAGACGACACCTGCCTGGTGTGGGATGGCAAGTTCTGTGCTCTCTATGACAGAGACAAGAGCAGGTGAGTTGTCCTTGTACAAACTATTAGCCCAAACCAAAACGCTTGTATTGACCCTCTTCAGAGCGCTTTCCTGCACACACCTCCCTTTAGTAGACTCAGCACTGTGAGCACCTTAAAGTTCCCCTTTTCAGACCTTGGGATCTATGGGACAGATGATGTAAGGGTCATCTGTTTCTGTGGCCGACGGTTAACAAGGGTGTTATGTGGCCAGCCCACATCCCACCAGCCCAACGAGCAACAAACTATATGTTTCCCAAACTAATGTCAGGTACCCTTTAGAGCTGGGTGGACTCAGAGGCGCCCTAAAATCCTAAAACTCAAGATCCCAGTCTTCACCAGGATTCGAAACCGGAATCCTCGGTTCGGTAGATAAGCGCTTTACCACTCAGCCACCGAGCCCCTTAAGTTCCTTCAATAATACCAATTAGCCCAAACTTTCCAAAGATTAAGCAGAAGTTGAACCAGGAATCAATGTGACGGAAGTTTGGACCACTTACCACACGACCACGCAGCCATCATTTGTGTGCTCAAATAAAAGTTATTTTTAACAGCTGCACAGTAAATCTTTTCCAGACTCCGTTATGATAATATAAAACTATTATTTCTCCATTTTCAGGTACTTTATATCTGGTATTGACGTTGGCGTCCATGTTGTAGTTCAGATAACTTATCTTCTCATGTTGGCGCTCTTCAAATGGGAGGAGAGAAAAGCAAAGAGAGCAGAAGCCAAGAAATCTGCCGAGCAGAAAGATTTAGAATTGGAAGAAAAAACATAGAAAAAGATAGGCCTTGGATTTTTTGCAGTAAAATCTTCCCGAACAGTATTTTTAATTTTAATTTCTAATTGGCACTTGAGAACATTCTGTCGCCTGTAAAGTTATGTTTAGAATGGCTGTATTCTAAAATAGAAGAATATTATATTAGAATATAAAAGAATATTAAAACCACTGTCAGTTCTTAGAACTCGATGTTGTTTATTTTTGAACTGACAGATGTATTTTGAAGAGTGGATTCAATAAACAGTAGTATAAAAACAAAACAGTGTGTGATGTGTAGATTCTGTGTGTGTTTTTAATGTAATATTTTGATATCTAGTTTGCTAAGGTGCTCTTGTAAAGTGTTTTTATTCTCTAATAAACACTCTTGTTTGACTACAAAATCGAAGTTATTTTCTCTACATTCTGTCTGTCCTGTCTAAGTTTCAGCTTGATCCGAGAATGGGTGTGGGAGTGAATAACGTGTACGCACTTTTTACTAAACAGACAGACAGAGGAGTTGATATAAACTTTTTACAAAATTTAATAACATTAAAAAAAGTTTACCCAAGTCGAACACTGAAGGGGCATGACATAATTTCGGCTTCTAAACGCCTTCAGTGTACCGTGTCAAAACTTGAACGATATTGCAACACCTTATGGCATTGCATTAGAACTTTTCGATTGAATTCTGGAGTATTAGCGAAGCAGTAGAACACTCAGAAGTTGGCTTTTGGAAAAACATTTTTGCAATTACTATTGAAGTAGTGTTAGACTGAACGCGCTTGTAATAAATAAACGGAGCCTTCTCTTTTTCATTTATTCTGTAGTCATACATTCCCGCCACAATAGTACGCAGACTTGAATTTGAACGTTGGCTAATTACGGTTGTACACCAATGGTTGAAAAAAAAATGGATTGATATTATTTGGAATAGTAGGACAGTCTTGTCTCTAAATAACTTTTTGTTACGTAAGACTATATTTATTGAAGTCCTGGGTCTCAAAGACGAAATATGTATAATAATATAAAAATTATAAAGCACTGTTAACAAGCATAAAGGGACACGGTGGTCGAATGGTTAAGCTCTTGGTTTCCGAACCTGAGGTCCTGGGTTCGAATCCCGTAAAAAAAAAAGACTGGGATTTTGAATTTCGAGATTTTTAGGGCGCCCCTGAGTCCACCTAATGGGTACCTGACTTTAGCTGGATTACGGCATTTATTGAACATTATGGACATTTAATAAATAGAATGCCCAACATTGTTAAACAGAAATGATTTTTCCATAATAAGCGTTAAATAAATTTACGTTATAAGAAAATAGAACTTGTTTTAAAAATGGTAAATATATTATAATTACCAGGACACTATCTCCATTTTAGATATGTGATGTTAAATTTCACTTTTTATTAGCAGTCTATACAAAGAGTTACTTAATATTGATTTCTAAAAACTAAACGATTTAAAAAATAAAATGTACATATTTATAATATTTAACATACGGTCCTTAAACCTGTAAAATCAGATCCAGTGCTATTCAAACTGTCCTCGTGGTGATGGGTATCTTTAGTGGCTATTCAAGCTATTGCGATATGGTACTCATGATGTCCCTAATTGTCTATGAATCACTCTCGATTTTTCCGTTTCTTTTGTATTTAAACTTTTTAGCTCTAGAAGAAATGTGAACAACCATGATACACAGAAATATTGATGATATAGACATTAATAATCACATCTGGAGCAAAGCTTTTATTTTTTTTTTTAATTCTGTCTTTACTTCGAGAAACGGAAGTCATTGGAAGTGCTTCAAATAAATTTGTTGTTTAATGGATGGTATATCCATTTGCATAAACTAAGTTTTTAGGATGTACGATGTACTCTGTAGAAGTGATAAAAGAAAAGAAACAATTCTAGTGTATTTCGATGTTCTTTCACCACAAAAGAATCTCTAAAATGTCATTCAAAAAAATGAAAAGAATACTTGAAATATAGCAACCACGCCGTACCATTAACAGTGAAGACTAACATTAGAAAATATTCAAAACAATACACGTCACCGTTTCGTCAAACATACACACCCATTCTACAGATCACTTGCAAGACACCCAGCAAGGAAAACTTAATGCATCACGACTCCAAAACCATATATGCTACACTTAGGGGTAGGCTGAAAAAATACTTACAAGCTAGAATTAAGTGGAACAGAGAGTTAAGGGTTAAAACAACAAACTAATCAGACACATTCACACATTGACGCAACAAACATATAACAGCCAAATCACGGAAGGTGGCATACAGACTACTATTGGGGATGACCCAATAAAAAAGAAATCACACATTGACGCAACAAACAAATAACAGCCAAATCACAGAAGGTGGCATACAGACTTCTATTGGGGATGACCCCATAAAAAAGAAATCACACATTGACGCAACAAACATATAACAGTCAAATCACAGAAGGTGGCATACAGACTTTATTGGGGATGACCCCATAAAAAAGAAATCACACATTGACGCAACAAACATATAACAGCCAAATCACGTAAGTTGGCATACAGACTACTATTGGGGATGACCCCATAATAAAGAAAATTCCCAAATACAACAGAGTACAAATTTTTAAAATGGAAAACCAAAATCCTGAGGCATATATATTTAGCTGTTTTCCTTAATAAAGTACCTAAAGCCATAAATAACAAGGTGACAAAGAGAGTTTGTGTGGAAACACAAACTCAAAATGGGCCCCCGAAGTTGTCCACCCATGCAGGTTAAAAGGCAGGTTTCAATGTTTTTAGATTTAATATCAGAATGAAATTCTATCAAAGGCAAATGACAGAGAAGAATGGAGAAAGAAGGTTGACAGATCGTGTGTGGTGCCCCAGCGGTCCAGCAAACCAAAGGATATGTGAAAGTGAATGTGAAGTTTGATAAGAACCTGGCCTAACTGATGTCTTATAATGAATATCTAATTGATCTAATTAAGGGTCAATCTCTTATTCAAAACATCAAGAAAAAACATTTACGTAAAAAAATAAAAATACTGCTTTAGTTGAGTGTCCTACTGAGTGATTTCACATTAAGTTCACGAGATAATAAAGAAAACTACTTATTAATACGTTTTAATTTTGTCCAAACTTAAATGCATACTAAATAGATTTTTTTCTCTTTAAAAAAAGGAAACATATTTGTGTGTCAATGTAGTAGTTAATATGACAGAACTTACTTAACTTAGAAATACAAATGTAACATAAAAAATTGACAAAAAAAATGAATGCAGAAATGTTTTATGGATAAAGTAGTTTTTGCTCTCCACTAAAAAACATTCTCCGATGTTTGTTACTATTAATATTGTGAATAGTTCTAAAAGTGGTGTATTTTCATGAAAAAACAAGGTTACAAAAGACAGTTTGTGTGGAAACATAAACTCAAAATCGGACCACAAGGTCTGAAAGGGGAACTAGTTAGGCCAGGTTCACATCTAACTTTACATTCACTTACACCTAACCTTTGATCTGCGGGACCGTTGGGCACTACACAAGATCTATCAACCTTCTTTCTCCATTCTTATCTCTCATTTGTCTTTGATATAATTTTATTCGGATGTTCTTTCTGAAAATATTGAAGCCTGACAGGGTGGACCACTTCGGGGGCAGAGTTTGAGTTTGTGTCTCCACACAAACTGTCTTTTGTAACCTTGCTTTTTTTAATTTTGCTTTTGTGTCATTAAATGTTATTGGATCTAGAATTATTATAACTAATATGATCTCATATTAGTCAGACTTTGCTATGTGCAAAGTTTCGCCTTCATCAACAGTACTGAGGGGAAGCTTTAACATGTACACACTATTTAGGAGGCGCGGTGGCTGAGCGGTAAAGCGCTTGGCTTCTGAACCGGTGGTCCCGGGTTCGAATCCTGGGATTTTTTTAATTTCGGGATCTTTGGGCGCCTCTGAGTCCACCCAGCTCCAATAGGTACCTGACATTAGTTGGGGAAAAGTAAAGGCGGTTGGTCGTTGTGTAGGCCACAGAATTAGATGACCTTTACATCATCTGCCTATCGACCATTTAATTGCAAAGGGAAACTCTACTTTTTTTACTATTTACCAGGCAGACAGACATAGTTGATTTAAGCTTTGCAAAAATAGATGAAACAAATAAATGTATGCAAATAAGCCAATGTAGGAAGACATTCTAAAAATAGCTCTGTCTATCTCTCCGTCATCTGTAGCTGTGTGTGTGTGTGTTGTCTTGTTGACCGAGGAAAATGTCGTGAGAGGCGCCATCACTTGACTGATACTTAACATTATCTTTAGTAATTGTCACCCTTGTTTCTTTACGTTGCATAGTTGGCATTGTTGGACGGGGCTGGCTAAAGGTGCGGCAGCGTGCCAAGAAAATATTGTTTTGTAGTATACAGAAGTAACAGAAGAGATTTAAGTTTTGTTTTTATCAATGTCAAGTACATCGTCAAGGGATGAATGGATCAAGAGGTCAAGATTTGACCTTATCTGATACATGATAATGTTTGAATGAATTGTACTACACATTCTCTTATAATATGTCCGTCTTACTGTTTCATCTACTAAAATATATCTCTCATCAATCTATCTATCTATCTATCTATCTATCTATCTATCTATCTATCTATCTATCTATCTATCTATCTATCTATCTTTCTATCTATCTATCTATCTATCTATCTATCTATTTATCTATCTATTTATCTATCTATCTTTTTATCTAGCTATCTTTCTGTCTATCTATCTATCTATCTATCTATCTATCTATCTATCTATCAATCTATCTATCTATCTATCTATCTATCTATCTATCTATCTATCTATCTATCTATCTTTCTGTCTGTCTGTCTGTCTATTTCCCTGGATATCTATATGTCTATCTATCTATCTATCTATCTATCTATCTATCTTTTTATCTATCTATCTTTCTGTCTGTCTGTCTATTTTCCTGTATATCTATATGTCTATCTATCTATCTATCTATCTATCTATCTATCTATCTATCTATCTATCTATCTATCTATCTATCTATCTATCTATCTATCTATCTTTCTGTCTGTCTGTCTGTCTGTCTATTTCCCTGGATATCTATATGTCTATCTATCTATCTATCTATCTATCTATCTATCTATCTATCTATCTATCTATCTATCTATCTATCTATCTTTTTATCTATCTATCTTTCTGTCTGTCTGTCTATTTTCCTGTATATCTATCTATTTGTCTATCTATCTATCTAACTATCTATCTATCTATCTATCTATCTATCTATCTATCTTTTTATCTATCTATTTTTCTGTCTGCCTTTCTGTCTGTCTATTTTCCTGTATGTCTGTCTATCTATCTATCTATCTATCTATCTATCTATCTATCTATCTATCTAAAAAAATTTCTAGTACATTAGTAACTAAGTTGCAATTTTATTTTAATCGTTCTTACAAGCTTCCAGTAAATCTACGATGTCAGCCATGCTAACTTATCTTTGCAGTAATCTTGAACAAAACATATATTTTTTAAATTTTGAACAGTGCTAGTCATCATGTGTTTAAGTCACGTGACTAGTGGAGAATAATTAGCCAGGAAATTATATGTGTAGAAAAACAGAAAAAAAAATCATGTTTGGTTAGCATATTTTATTATGTTTTAATTTCGTTTTACATCCGCTTCAGAGATATATTAAGTCTAAACCAAAAGTGGGAACTCTCTAAATTTCTAAATGATGGTCCGAAGAGATAATCAATCCAACACAGACAAGTTAATTTATATATATATTTTTTTTTTTTGAATTTGCAAATACTTTTGTTTAGACTGGTAGTGACACCATCAAACGATATGCGAGTCGGACCATTTTTTTGTTGTGTTGGCAGTCCTATCTAATCTGTTCTGATGTCATCAACAAATGAAGCGTGAATTTCGAGGGCTACCTCGCACACACGCAGTATGATGTTCAAACACAATGTCTAGGTCAATCACGTGACAAATCAAAATACGTCATCCTACAACTAAGCTCCGCTATAAGCCAACTCATTCTTACGTCCAGCCCATTAAAACTGTGGAATTTCGAAAAAAAAAAAAAGACATTTTTTTCTAACTTGGATTTTTTGTTATGTAAGTGGAAAAACTTTCAACGAGGACTTTTGCAAAGGAGGAGACAGTATTAAATAGAACTATAGCTATCTTCTGTTTGGTATTATGTTAAAATTATTCATTTGTTCATAAAAAAAAACCGATGGAAAAAAACTCGTCTAATAGTCATAACATTACAAATGTCTAGATCTACATTCTTGCGTTTTCTTATTATATCTATTTTATTATCTATATAGATGTATATTGGTTCCGTTCGTTGGTTTCATTCATTTAAATATATATTTTAAGCGTAAAAAAACACTAACTAAAAAGAAATTAACCGTTTGATTGATCTATGTATCAAGAGATGTCAGCTTCTGAGAAACGGATTTCCATGAAATTTCGTAAACAGGTTTCTTTACTTCTTAGGTGACTGCTAATATAACCCTTTTGACAGATTCACAGCCTGAAAGCCGAAATTTCCGAAAAACCGTAAGCTTTCTATTAAACCTTTGTATTTTGTTTTCGATATAAAGAATGCATTCTGTATAAAAACGCATATATACACTAGCGCAAATTAAAAGACCGGTATATTTCTTTCTTCTAAATCAACTTATTTTTTACTTGTCAGAGGGACTTGAGGGGGGATTATTCACAGCCCTGATCTAATGTGTTTTCGAGATGAGTATTGACGTTATTTTATATATGCATGTCTTCTATTACTCCCAGGCTATAAGAGCTGTAGAGTGATGGCTGTGACATTCAAAAGGGGGTTAAAAATAAACGTTCCAAATTAAAAAAAAAAAATTGTTTTAAGGAACACAATGCCAAAATAAATGTAAAATGGGTAAAGGGAAAGGGGCATTCGATCGAGGCCTTCAGAAAGAGCGGTTTAAGTTTAGGTCCGAAAAACAACATAGAGTATTTTGAATAGCCCTATATTCAAGCTGAAGAAAGGCCAGGTATTGTTCGTAGGACTAACTTTTTTTGTGGACAGGAGGGCGGGGGGTGGAGAGGATAATAAAAAAGTGATACTAGAATTTACGGCCCTAAAGGATGTGTGTGTGTGTGTGTCGGGGGTTAGGGGTCGTTGAAAAGCGGGTAAAAAAATAAAGGGTTCCAGAGGAAACGGGAGAAGGAGAAAAGGGAGAGAGAGACAGATAGAGAAAGAATGAGAGACAGAGAGAAAAAGAGAGAGCGGGTTAAAATGTATGTTAGGGGGAGCGTAAAAATTTGCCTCATTTATTTAAATTAAAAAAAAAAAAGAAAAGAATAAATTATTGTTATCAGGGTCAACTGCGTGCGGCATCAAGCTTGTTTCTACACATTTGACTTACTTGCAACATAATTAGAAAATCCAAAAAATGACATCTCTCTATGTTCCCACTTCCGATTCGATGCTACTTACGATACAACGACGTTTCAATCGGTTTCTATTTGGTTTCAATTGGCATGAATGTTATCTTATAATAAGAAGAGAAAAAAAGATCTAGAGTCCTAGTGGGGGGAGGGGGGGGGGGGCAATGTACCTAAACCACAACTACAAACACTACTATATTATGTAGTTACCGTGATTTAATGTATTGTTTTTCAACCTTATATCACGTCACTCTATCTTTCCGTCTGTCTGTATGATAAAAGGTCTAGAAACCTTTTTTTTTCCGACACCCAAATTCAAATCAAGCAAATCAAGCTGAAATTTTTGTAGCATTTAAGCTTTTCTTTTAATCTACTACACAAGAGTCAATAAAAAAAAAAAAAGAACCATTTACTTAATTAACTATTGGTGATTACTTTTTTGTTTGGTATCTCGAGGAAGGGAAAGATATTAAAATTGACTGAAGTAGAGGTTTCTTATCTTACATAATACAGACGTTACTTCAAAAAGAAGGATGATTACGTTCTACGCGTCATGCATTTCATCATGCATATTTAGCTGAGGTTTAAGCTGAACTAGACCCATTTATAGGTCACCGCTCTAAAAAAGACAACTATATAATCTTCTATTTTCATAATCACCTCACTAGCGGAGTGGTTAGTATGTCGGCTTGAAGAAACACTTCGTATCAGCTTTGTTTTGTTTTTTTAAAGTATGTTTTAGCGGCCCCCGAAAGGGGAAAAGAAGCTATTAGTTTTGTGTGGTTTGTCTTTCCGTCCGTCCCGTTTAGATCTCGTAAACTAGAAAAGATAGTGAAAATCCGACATCATAATATTTTAGGCCATTTAAAGTTCTGATGTAACGGCTAATTTTTTCTTTTCTGAAAGCGAAAAATCTAAAATTTAAATCACTTATGCAAGCAATTTTTTGCATAAAAAATTCACCACTTTTACAACTATTCACTATCAATACCGTTATAAGCCGGAGGTTTTGTAGTAAGGAACTAACGTACATAACATAACTGTAACTCATTTATACTTACAGTTTTAGATTTTTGTCAAAGATAAAATAATTTTTACATTTGTATAGCTAAGTTAAGTAAGGTATGTTATACTAACTACTAGTGCGCACCATAAGCACTGGTGCAAGTCAGGGTTACAACTTTATTATCGCGTGAACTGCAGCACTGCTATATAGCTATAGAACACTTAAAGGGAAACTCCGATGGTTTTGACAATTTTTGATATAATATATGTTTTGATTTACAGATAATGAATATATAATTCTTTTTTTTTATTATTATTTGCAATAATAACTTAGTAATTGATGTTTTTCCAACGTAATTTTCCAAAACAGTCAGACTTTCACCGGGTTTCTATATGACGTCACAACTACGTTTAATTTAATCTATTGACTTATTGTATAACGGGAGACCATACAACAAAGTTTACATTCTCGTAAAAGAAATATATCTTCTTCCATGCAGTTAGATCTCGGATCTTGTAAGCAAAGAAAAAATGCGTATTAAAAATAGATTTACATGCTTGACTAACCACGGCAGTGTGTATTTTTTCGCCAGACCACTCAACACACAACAAACACTATCACTTGGTTGTCTTGTCATGACCGACTACACGTAGTCTCGACTAGCCTTACACTGACCAGTTTGTTCGAATCATTCAGACACACGATCTATTTACTTCTTGGGACAGGGAAAGGCTTAGATGAAAATGTTACTTTTTTTTAGTTGGTTATCCAATGCTTTTGGATCTATCTATACATGTTTATATATATAACTGTATCATAGCTCTGGACTAGGCCGTCACTAAGCCTAACAGCCTAACAGCTACTGTAAGAATGAAGCGATACGATTGGTTAAATCAAGTTTCTCTTTCAGTATTGTTGAGGGAAGTGACGTATGAAATAGCTTAAAACAAAATCGCAAAGAATCCCTTTTTTTTTTTTTTGAGATGTCAAGAATTTACTGACTAATTTATTAAATATAAATGTTTCTAAGCATTTAAATATAAAATGGTTAACTCAAGAAATCAATAACAAACTGGAACAGACACAAAATAGAGCAGTGAGATTCATAACAAACAAAATATTCACACTTGACTAGAGTAAAACCTTTAGTAAAATCACTAAATTTAGAAAGCCTTCAGGATAGAAGACTTACAAGTAAAGTAGCAATTATACATAAAACACTGAACCATAATCTTCAAATACAAAAACAAAATTTAATAAAATACTCAGAAAGACACAAAGATAAAGGCACATTCCTCGTCCCATATGCTAGGACAAATTTGTACAAATACTCCTTCTTCCCTAGTGCTATTAGAGCATGGAATGGGTTGCCTGAGCTAGCCAGAAAAATCAGTGACTTGGCAGAATTTAAGTCATTGGTTAATATTCATGACTGAATGCATGACCCGTAGGACGTAATCATCTTCTTTTTTGAAGTAACGTCTGTACTACATAAAATAAGAAATCTTTTTACGCAGAATTTGAATATGTCAATAACTCAAATTTGAAAAACCTTCGGAGTTTCCATTTAAGAATTTTTTTATTTTTTTTTTACGGAAATATTTTTTTTTTTAAAGAATAAGAGAAAGACCCTTTACAAAACAATTACATCAATTAGATATTCATTATAAGACATCAGTTAGCCCAGGTTCACATGTAACTTCACATTCACTTTCACCTATCCTTTGGTCTGCTTGACCGTAAGGGCACCACACAAGATCTGTCAACCTTCTTTCTCAATTCATTTGTCTTTGATAGAATTTCATTCTGATGTTCTTTCTGAAAATATTGAAACCTGTCTTTTTACCTGCCTGGGCGGGCCACTTCAGGGGCCGATTTTTAGTTTGTGTTTTCACACAAACTGTCTTTGTAACCTTGTTTATCTTTATCTTGTTAAACGTTGTACATTTAAAGGTGATGGCTAACATTGTCCCATAAGCTAGAAGGATAGCAAGCTAGACATATCGAGCTAATACAGAGGGTGGTTTCGACTCAATTTGAGAGTTCAGACATGAGCCAAAAGGAGAACGATAATGTGATTAATGAAGTTCATAAACAAGAAAGAGTACCCGAGAACAATGAAGATGAGCCAGAATTGAAAAGTCATGCAAATGAAGGGCAGAACTCCGGAACACAGTTGACAGATAAGGTAAGTTAATATGTCAATTCCTTCCCCCCCCCCCCCCTTTTAAAAAAAAACTGATTGTCAAGCAGAAAGCATTGACTCGAAGTCTTTATTAACTTTATTTTAATGATATTTATTTGCAACTAGTCGACCGGCGGCGTAACATACGCCGCTATTTTGCAGGGCCGGTCCTAGGTGACCGCAGTGGGCTCAGCACTTAAGCGACCGCAATGGGTCCCGCGCTTTCATAGGACCCGCGCTAATTCTAGATGTATAAATTATTGAATTAAACCATTGTATAATTCCTGAAATTGCAAAATATACGAAAAAGTCCTGGAAATATTTTGAAATTATTAAAATATTTAGAAAAGTCATACAAATCTCCTGAAATATATAAACAAAAATTGTCATTTTGGGGTGTCATTTAATATGGAAAATGACAATCCTACGCGCGATAAAAAAAAACGGCATTATCACGTATAATTGGAATCTGGTGAAAGAAACTTCTCGCGCCTCAAACTAATGAAGAATTACTTAAGTTCAACAATTCTCGTAGATAGATTGAAACATTTGGTAATTCTTGCTATTGAGTGTGATCTATGTAGGAAACATAATTTTTATGATATACTGTATGACTTCGCTACACGCAAGGCTCGTAAAGTAATTCTGTACGTAGTAAAGAATGAATAAAATGCAAAGATGAATTTATTTTTTAACAAGCTCTTAATTTTCATTTATTATCCGTATTCCTACCGAAACTTGGCCAAGTGAAATCCGTTTCGCATAGGGCCCCGCAACAGTTTAGTCCGGCCCTGCTATTTAGAGACTGTGAATACAGAGTAGATTACTTGCTCTCCCTCCCCCCCCTCTTTTTTTTTTGCTGCTAAAGGTACGTGGGTTAGAAATAAAAAAAAAAAAAGAGTGATCTTTTCATGACTTCTTGGTCACAATGCTTAAGTCCGGCCCTGCTATTTAGTGACGGGTGGGTAACTCTAGTCCAACTTGCAGAAATAAAGAGTGATCTTTCTTTTATTCCTTGGTATCCAAACTGTGGATCCATGATGAGAATTATATATATAGATTATAGATAGACATGTCTCAGATCCATATAGAAGGGCTGAGAGAACCACCGCTTGGTAGACATTGATTTTAGTAGGCAGGCGGAGCGATTTATTCCACCAAACTCTCGCCTGAAGGCGTCCAAAAGCACCACTGGCCCGGGCCAGACGGTTATAAACTTCCCTTAAAAGTGAGGCGTCATTTGACACTATACTACCTAGATATGTGAAGAGGTCTACCACGTTAGGGGGCTGTCCGTTTACGGTGATCTTTTGGGCTGAGTAGGTTTTATTGGGTGACTTCTGGAACATAACTTCTGTTTTCCCGAAGTTTATAGAGGCAGCAGCGTATGCAAATTCGTTAACAGCGTTCTGGAGATCATGTTCACTGTGATCTAGCAGGGTGCAATCATCGGCATAGAGAAACGCAGTCTTCACCATATCTTTTGTTTGTGTAAGGGATAATAGATGTCGAAGATTGAACACATTGCCGTCCGAACGAAAGCTGAGGTAGATCCAGAGGACATACCTCTTAGCAAATTACGACCGTAAAGAGAAGTTACACTCAGTTCTGCCGCAGGAGTTTTATGGGTTCCAGAAGCTTTATTTCCACACTTTAAAAAAAACTTTGCTGCTAAACTTCACATTATTCGGGCCCACATACCTCTGTGAACAAGTATTTTTTCTTGTCTGAAAATAAACAAGTGTAACAAAAGGTCAATGCTGACTGACTGTAGTTTGACAGCAGTCACGAGGATAACAACTAGTAAGCTAGTTCTATAGTTCAAGATCTTTGAGCACGAGTGTAAACAGCTAAATACTTCACATTAAGTACAACTGTACAATTGTGGTGAAATGTTGTGATGTTACAAAAAATACATATCAAAATTTTCAAACTTTTTTCTTAAAACTAGTTTTTATAATGGCAGTGTAAAAAAAATGAAATGTACATGTATAAAACAGTATAAATATGAATTAAAAGATATTATACACAGTAATTTATCTGATTTGTACTTACATATTATACATGTATGCGGCCCTTCACCCCATTACCAATTTCTTTTTAATGCGGCCCTCGATGGAAAAAGGTTGCCCACCTCTGGTTTAGATCATTAATGTATATTAAGAACAGTGTTGGAAACAGAACTCCTCCTGAGAAAACGTCATACCAACGGTGTGACTTCCCTTGCATGCAAAATAAAGCTTTTCGCTTGTTGTTAAAATATTTTTTATCCAGTTGTACATTCTGTGGGATATGTGATGGTCTATTAACTTGAGCAAAAGGCCTTGTTCCCAGACTTTGTCAAATGCTTTTTTTACAAGTCAACTCAGACAATCATTGCTGGCTTCTTTCCTTGAAGTTCATCTTCAATCTCCTGTGTGATGAAGGTGATTTGGTCCTCTGTAGGTCTACCTTTCCTAAAGCCAGCTTTAGTTATTTACCACTCTTTTCATAACTGTATGCACAAGTATCATAACTCATTGGGCGGTAGTATTTATAATATAATTACCATTTTTAAAACGAGTTTTATTCACTTATAATGTATATTTATTCAATGTCTTTATTATTCTTCTCCTTTCAACTAGATAGGGATCATTATTGCTCTATTCTAGATATTTGGGATTCTACCCGATTTCCAGTTAACTTTAAAGACCTTTAGTTGTTGATTTTTTTATTGCCTTCAGGAGTATGATGATTTGTTAACTTGATTTTTATCCTGGATTTCTGCATTGACATTTTTAATTCTGCTTTCTTTGATTTGTATTTTGACCTACACTTTAAAAATAGTTTATGAAGTCATTTGCTGCTTATCGGCCTTTCAGGGGTTGGTTGTCAATTTCTATAAATATATGATTGGATTAGGCATTTCTCTTGGATTAGGCATATATGAGTTAATCTGTTTCTCTTGGATTAGGCATTTCGTAATGCGCCAGAGATTGTGGTCATCTCTATCTACATTTAATAGTGCGTAATATGCCAACTTTTCCTCATAGCAGAGAGGGAGTTTTTCCTAAAAACTGCATTAGCTTCTTTTAGTTTTATATTGTTTTTTTAACTAGAGTTATTTTCTACGGTGACATTGTGGAGTTGTTATAAGTAATCAGACTAGTTGGGGATGTAATCTTTCCTTGCTCCTACAGGAATAGACTCCTTTGCTGAAATTGAATTCCTTTGACAAAAGGAGAGTATGATTTGTTCACCTGGTTTGCTTTATAGTTTATTGATGCATTGTTGTTTTTTTTTGTTTTTTTTTTAATTTTGTAGTTAATATTCTATTTTATCTATTCTTCTATCTATTATATCTATTTTATGTTTGTGTTCATGCGCATGCTCAGAGCGCTTTTGGTCCAATCTCATTTGTGGACCAGTGGGGGGGGGGGTAGGGGGTATCTAGGAGTTGGTTTTCCGTGCTGCTTTAGGCGCTCAGTAAATAAACACTACTCTGCCCGAGTCGGGTGTCGAACCTCGAGCCCCCTTCTAGGTAGCCAAGTCCGGCCAAGTTCAAGTACTTAGCCTCTCGACCACGCATCCCATCTGGGGATAGTGGAGCTTTGTGTTTTGTAGGTGGTATTGATACAGATGTGTTGCATGGGCATGTGGTCACTAGTGGCTAGTTGGTCAGCTACATCACTCTTGCATTTTTTGGGGATATTGTTGGTTGCAAAAGCTAGATATGGAGTAGAGTATGCTAACCAAGCCCTTGAGAAGAAGGTTGGTTTATCATCAGGCGTATTTAGAAAGATTAGGTTGTTTTCTGCTTGCCATTTTTCTATTTCTTCTCCCATGGCATTGAGATCTGGCTAGCCCCAACTCGGAGAGTGACTGTTTATATACCCTATAACCAGACATTCCTCATGGTTGTTGATTTGCATACATTCTAGATTAGGTTCATTTACTGGGGGTAGCAGCAATTCAAGATATTTAGGTTTTCTTCTGGAAGAATCAGCTTAGCGCCCATTATTTCTTATTCTGCTGAGTTGGGAAAATTTATATCTGTGGTAAGATCGTCTTTTTAAATGTATTTATAAAAAAACTGAACGACTTAAATATAAAACCCATGGGCTAATGCCTTCTCAGGCTTCTCAAGCCAACACGGTAACCACTGTGCTAGCGAAAAGTGTATGGAAGATTGTAAAGGTATCTATTGTTTCTATATTATGTTAGTGTTCATTAAGCCTCAGGCGTTGACCTATAGAGAGAACTAATTCAGCTTATACCACCGTTTTAGTCAAATACAATTACTTTGTTAGATTGGTTGTTAAAATGATATCATTTTTATTAAAATAAAAAGCGGGCTACATAAATAATATAAGGCCTATGAACCAATCAACAAATCCAAGGGAGTGGGCGCTGTGTACTGCTCGTCTTCAGTATTAACCATAATTCCTTTTTTGCTTTGTTTTGTGAAGTTCTTTGATTTTGAGATTTTTTTGAGATTATTACAAAATTTATTTGAAATTAATTTTAGATTAGGTTTGAAAAAAAAAGGCCCTCTTTAATTTTAATGATCCTATTCATGAATATAGAAACTTTTTTTTAGTGTATTTCAGTTTATTTAAAGTATTAATTTATGCTTTTTCAGATTTCAAATTCGGAACAGGAAAAAGATGTAAATAACGAACTCGAAGAAGAAAAGGTCGACCTTTCTTGTGGAATCTGGAAATTTCGTACCAACGCTTTCGGGACATGTTTCGCCAACCTCTATGTATTTGCGACCTTTGTTGGATTATCTGCTTTATTCTCTGAGATGATTAGAAGTATCATTCATGTGCAGGTAATCTTCAAAGTCTAGTGGATCTCTTATTGAATGTAACCTCCTCATGTGTTAACGTAAACATGTATCCACTTGTCACGTAATAAGGCGCGTCGTTTGATATCAACAACAACATAATTTGTTCTTTTGTATCAACGAGCAACTAAAAAATAAAAGCAATAGATGGGCCATTATACTGTAAAATAACCCAGAGTCGATACCTAGAAAACCCGAGATTTTCTTTTCCTTTTCCGGAGTGTTGACAAAATTTCATAGATCTAATTTTAGATCGAATTGTATGATGGGGTAAACGGTTAGATAGGGAGTCAGTTGTTCATTAATACATCATATCAGTTTTCTTGGTGTGGACTGATTCGCTCAATTTATTTATAGTGTGTCATTATAGTGAAAAAATTCATCTGGAAGTCATCAGTAGTATATCCAACAAATTATATAAGAGAAACGCAGTACAGTCGATAGACTGAATGTCATAAAGGGCTGATGTTAAATTATTTTTTCTAGCGATATGGAAGGTAATTGGCTACCGTTTGCATATTTACATTATATTGTTATGATTCTCTTTCACACCCAAACACTGCTTAATACAACGCATCTAACTCAAGAACTTGACAACAAGAGTTCCTAAATAATCTGGTACTTTAAATGAGTACTTAAAAATAGCCTATACGACACAATTGGCAAAAAAAAATAAATAAATAAACTGATTACACAGTACATCACGGTACTAAACCTAAACTCTACTGTCTCTCTATCTCATCTTGGACTCGTACTGCTTCACTTGAGGACTCAATCCAACCCCAGACTGACTTCAGGGCCGACCAACAGTCCTGGCTCTCGCTGTCCTGTACTGAACTGATTACACACTCTATCTGTGGTCCACCTCAAGGCTTTCGATCACATGACCATAACATGGGTCATATTTGCATGCACTAGTACTGTTCTTTGTCCATTGACACAGTTGACTGCTATGCAAGCATGTGAAATTAAGTGTGTTACGTGTGTCTTTTGGTCACAAACAAATTTAACTTTATTGCTCCACTAATACAGTTACAATATATATATATGGATATACATTTCTGTATCTGTGTTGGTCCCTTGTGTAAGTAATTTGCAATTACAAGGATAAGAAAAAAATTAGTATATCGTAGTGGTTTCCAAAATTTGAATTTTGCGTTAAAAGTGGGTTCGCAAACTTGCTCATTCTTTATAGCCAGGCACTGTCGTATTGGGTTGCTGTATTTAATGAAATGTCTAGCATTTATAAGAGAAACGAAATATACTTTTTCTCTGGTTTACATGTTACGGACTTTCCTTTTGCAAATATAGCTATTGGATAAGACAATCTCGCCAAAATAGCATTAGAATCAGCTTTAGCTCTAGAATCATTTAGTGGCTGTGGTGGCAGAGTTGTCAAGCGATCAGCTTCAGAACAGAGAGGTGACTGGTTTGAATACCGATAAGACAGAGATTTCGAATGTCATGATTTTTAGAGCGCCCCTGAGTCCACCCAGCCTTTACAGGTACCTGATAATACTTGGGGGAAAGAGTAAAAGAGGATGGTGGTTGTTCTGTTCACATGACGTCTTCGTTAAAATCAAGCTACAGAAACAAATGATCTTTACATTGTATTCTCAATAGATTGCAAAGGTCAGAAGGGGCTAATTAACTTTTTAATAAAGCTTATATCAACTCTTTTTTTTCTGTCTTGTACAAATCTTGTACACGTTATTTCTCCCACTTCCCATTCTCGGATCAAGTTGAAACTTTGCACAATTATTCATTGTTTCAAACAAAACACGAATCAATAAAAAAAAATTAAATGACTAATAACTAGTAACTAATTTTGTATGATTTACAAAAAGGAAAATAATTTTTACAATATTTATACGTTTTAAAAATATTTTGCTAGTTTTTTTTTTTTAATTCATCTAGTACATTATTATGTTATATTTTTTAAGCTTACGTCGATTGAGAAACAATTTAACATAGACAACTCCAAAGCTGGACTTCTGGACGTTGTCACCAGAGCGGGCTATTTGTCCACTATACTTTTCGGAGGTCACTTCGCAAAGGTAAATCAATGATGTATAATCTTGTACAATTCAGTGCTTATGTTATCATTTAGGGGCCTTAAAAATATTTCTATCACACAGATTTATATGTCTAGGTTAATCATACATAAAACTACTAAACGGATCCAAACTAATTGATAAAATTATACATATTAAAAACTTCTTTTTCTTTTGCAATTTTTTTGAATTACTTTTTATGTTTCTATTATTTTATAGCTATAGTTTTTGTAGTGCAAGCATATTCCATGTTATAGTAATTAATTGTTAAAAAAGCTAATATTTTTATTTCAAGGTTTATTAATTTTAATTGAAATGTAAAGCAAATACATATATATTTTTTTATATTTACTCTTGAATGTGTGACCTATTTTAAAAAGCTAATGTTTAATAATAAATACCCCAATTCTTATAGTTTCCTATCCAAACGATTATTGTTCTATATTTCAGAAAGCACACATCCCAATAGTCATCGGCCTGTCAGGAATATTCCAAGCGTTTCTTCTCAGCACACCAGCATTCCTGCAATTCGCTCTTCCCTACGAGCTTCCAGTGCTGTAAGTTCGCAACAAGCTTTGTAATTATTGTAAGAACTAAGTATTTTAAAAGAAAAGTGTTCCCCCCCCCCTTTTCAGACCTTGCGATCTATGGGGGCAGATGATGTAAAGGTCACTCTGTTTCTGTGGCCCGAAAATTTTTTTTAAAGTATACAAATGTTATCTGATTTTTGCATCTATATTAGAGGCTTTCAAGAATTCAGATCTTTAGTTGTTGGCTTTTTTATCAGCTTCTTGTCTCCAAGACTCGCCGATGCGAAATAAAAATTTATCTTTCGATTTCTTTAAAAAAAGTAAATCGTCAATGTATCTATTTAAAAGCAAAGAAAAAGTAAAGTTCCCCCTTTCAGACCAAGTGGTTTATTGACATACAGGTCATCTGTTTCTGTGACACTCGGTTAACGAGGGTGTCATGTGGCCAGCACAGCAACCAACTGTCTTTACCTTTCCCAGTTAATGTCAGGTACCCATTAGAGCAGGCTGGACTTTGAGGCTCCCTAAAGATCCCGAAATTAAAAATCACAGTCTTCATTAGGAATATTTTTTTAAAAAGGCAAGATCTAAGTATTTACAAATTATTTTACTTTTTTTCTTTTTGGGGATTTTTACGGGAAATGTTTTGTTCTAAACAATATCAAGGACGCTATATAAAAGATCACAATACGCCGCCTAAATACTAAAAATAGTTTGTAGTTTGTAAGAACTTTAGTTCTGCAATTCTGAATGTGCACCCAATGTATCGTGTGCCATTTCTAAATTACACAATTCATCAACAATTCCCTTTTTTAAATATAATAACCTCATTCGACTGAATATGCACTTGTGTGTGTGTGTGTGTGGGGGGGGGGGTTAAGTGTGTATGAGTGTTTGTTACATCTAATAATCCTTAAAGAGTACATATTTATCATTTACTTCCTTAATAGTTGACTATATATTTTTTTGCTGATTTTTACGGTAAACTAAACAATTTCACTGTAGCGCGTTGGCGAAGTGGTTTTGCGCTTGGCTTCCAAACCGGGGTTCGAAGCTCGAAAACTTGAATGTCAATTTTCGGAATTCTTAGGGCGCCCCCCCCCCCCCTGAGTCCACCCAACTCTAAGTGGGTACCTGACTTAATCTGGGGGAAGTAAAGGCGGTTTGGCGTTATGTTTGTCCACATAACGCCCTGCTCGCTAACCGGTGGTAAAAAAAAAAACGATAAGCCCAAACTCATCTGCCATATAAGATTGCAAGGGTTGAAAAGGAAACTTAATGTTTACTGCCTGCTACACAGCCTTTAATAATCAACAGAGCATATCAATATATCCTTTAGTTTGTATATACCAGATACACCAAAAGGTTGCTGTTTACATTTTTGTCTGCCATGTGTGAAAATCTACCCGGGTACGCTGTTCTGCCTCATCGTGGCACCTGGGTGGAAACGGCTACTTGAGGGGGTAGCTAGGCTAAATGAATGGCGAAACATAACTCCCGTGGGGATGCCCACGGGTAGACGAGAGTCCACCTCTTGCACGGGCGGGGTTGTAAAAAAGTCCCCACAAACCTGTAACACATCCATGCGCTGTCCCTCAAGGGACCGTTACATAAATGGCGTGTCCCCCACGGTCAGCTTGGTATAACAAAAGAAAATGGCGGAGGCTCCCGGTGTCCTAGGACTTCGGCCATGTGCAGCCAAGCATGCGTCGGGGGCCAAAGGCATCGGAAAAAGCAATGCTTTACATAGGCATTGACTTGGGTCTCTCTCAAACAGAACTGTGTTCTCACAGGTTGTTTTTTTTTTACCTTTTGGCGTCCAAACAGGTTTTTTTTTGCAAACTTAGAGCTCGAAGAGCCTTCGGCTCAGCTCTTTAGACGATCAAACGGTACGGTATGAAAATCTATATTTTCTGGCTTCGTTTTTCTTCTGGCAAATTCACTTCTTTAACTCTTTCTCTCCTAACTGACGATACCAACGTTGATTCCACCAGAATGTGGTAAATAATTACGGAGAGAACGAGTTAATGCAATACTTTGTTAATATTTTATATTAGTATAAACTACGTTTTTTTATGGTTGCTTATGTCATTTCTCTTCTGGTTCACAAAAATTACCAACCCTTTCCATCTTCAGAACGCCTTCTGTACACTCGAACATCACCAACACGACAAGTTTCGGCGACAATGCCAAATACATGTGTGACTTCAACGCCACGAACTCCACAACGAAACAAAGAACTGAGAACCTAGAGCCAGTGAGTACACAATAAATGACCCATTGGGCCAAGTGGCCCGGTAAACACTCAATAAGGAACACATTGGGCCATGTGGGCCTGGGTAGTACACTGTGAAAAATGCATTGGACCGAATGGTCAAAAGTTAAAGCATTGGTCCAGAGTTCAATCTTGTTGGAGGGCGTTTTATTATTTTATATTTTTAGAGACATCTCTTAATCCAGTAATTCCCAAAGTACGACCCGCTGGATACATCCGGCCATTAACCGGGTCTAATCCGGCCTCCCGGAACTTTTCTTTGCCCGCAGTGCAAATGACGCCGCAGCGAATCAGTTCAAGATGTCTCCACGAGTTTATTTTTTTTTGTATTATTGTTAATATTATTGTAGAAACTACTAAAGTCTTATTCTCTGGCACTGCTAGGGTCGAGCTTCGTTAAAGAGACACAAAGTTCATTGTAGTTCCTTAATCAGTTTCCACTTGAGAAATTTCTGATGACGGGTGCAGGTCTTCCGAAATACTTGGCAATGGAATTTACCAAAAACAATATACCCTGTTGTTTTATCAACCGAGGTGATGATGTCAACTGACTTGGCAAACACATTCGAAGCTTTAAACATCAATAAACCCGATACCCTACTAACAGGTTACAAAATGCGAGCTCTAAAAAGTAACAATAATCAGAGTATTATATACTCGGACAATCACACTAACATGCAAACTGTATGTCATTCAAAAAACATCACAAAAAAAAATTGATATTGAAATTAGGTTTACCAGTTCCAAGTTGTTTCAATTTAGTATAAATAATGGCTAATTTTAGCAGCTTATTAGTTCCAATGACGCTGTATGCATTAAAAACATTGTTAAAAAAAAAAAAGAGTTAACGGCAATCATGATCGTACGATTTATACAGTGCAAGAGAATTGATACGGCCCAAGGTAGTGTGTTTTTCGGAAGACTGAGAAATATCTTCACAAGGTAGCTAACTACCTGTATCAGATATTTGATTTGTATATGTCCCAGCAATGAGGCAATATTGGCAGAGATCCAAATCAAAGGAGATTTGCCAAGATCAGCAGAAACATGTCTAACCAAGCATGCAAGTCCGAAGTGCATCTTGACCTTGGGGGAAGTGAGAAGGAAGTTGCTTCGAAGATGCGATCAGGTCAAGGTCAAGAAAGAAGTCATATTCTACCTTGAGCCGGCTTCTGTGTCGGGCGACGCTAAGTCCATCATAAAACTCGGGAAAAAAAATGCGAAGCAAGGGGGATAACAAATAGAATATATAGCTTTAGGGTTAAGTCCTTTGACATTATTGTTCACACTGATTGACTATGGCAGTGTTTCCCAAAATTTTCCTTACCGGAACACTTCACACATTCAACAAATATAGACAAACACCTTTTTTTTTTCTTTTTTTTTTTAGACAAATTATTTCAAGGGATGGCATACTCTTTAATATACCAGTAGTTGGTGGAAAACCTAATCAGCCTATCAGGCCTAGCTAAAACTTGGGTTCCATGCAGCCTAGTTTGGGAAAAACGGGACCATTCACATATAAATGCATTTTTTATAATTTTTTAAGTCTTGGTAAAGAAATTTATCCAATCTTTCTTAGACCCACCAGGTGGCGTTTGTCGTACTTTTGGTTATGCAGACGATCAAAGGAGTCTCGGACACGTTTCATGCCAGCTTCTTGCCCGTCCTTTATATGGATGACAATATTCTGGACAAAGGCAAAATGGGCATTTTTCTGGGTTAGTTTGTTATTTTCTATTTGAATAGTAGAATTGCCTATACATCTTTACTTTAGTATTAGTAATGTTCCCATTTATATGAATAAAGTATTAGAATACATTCTGAAAATATTCCCATTATCTTTTATAAGAATAATTAGTTTTACTTGACATAGAACAAAAATTATAAATAACAACAGCAACAAACAAAAAAGTTCATTTAAAACAATGGTGCAAACAATTCAAAAGTTTGACGAATGTAAATATTACATATAATTTTAAGAGTTTTGTTGATTGTTTCGTTTTGCTTCAAACAGTAAAAAAGAATTGTTTAGTTGGCAACATATATTTGTTTTACAAAGCTAGTAAAAGCCTTTATCAGCTCTTTCAGATCAGCTAATCCAATAAGGTGAAACCTTGTACACGTAATTTTTCACACATCCCATTCACACATCAAGTTCAAACATCACACATTGTCCCCAACAACCCATGAACCAATTGAAAAATGAACCAATTATTTTATATATAAGTCTTAATTAATTAACTGTGTTTTATGCAGAGACAGGACATGTCTAAATAAGATAGGCCTTGTCTCAAGAACTAGGTCGTCTCATAAAAAAATTGGAAACTTATAATAAATAACTATAAAATCTACTATTTTCGTAAGCACTTGTACTAGCTCAGTGGCTAGTGTGTCGACCTTCCATTAAAATGTCTAGTTCGAATTCAAGTTAAGCAACATTTTTTTTAAAAATCTCTTTTCAAAAGCCAGCACGATAATCTCATCCAGATGCCAACTTCCTCCCCCACCCCCAGTAAAGAAAAAATAATACAAAACTGTGTCAAATAAGAGATTGAACAATAAGGCAGTGAGAAAGCTTTTAAAGCATGATACAATTACACTTCATGTATATTTCATTTTTTTTAAAATAACTTTTCTATTTTACTTGCTGCTTTATATCAGGGATACAGCATGTCATCACAGATCTAGCAAGTCCAATTGGTAAAGAAATTAATGGCCTCATGACAGAAATTCCTATCGATTTGAAAAGTAAGTTTTTCCCTCCCTCCACACTCATTCTCTGATTATCTATCAGTTACTCCTCACTTATTCTCTGACTCTCTTTCAGTTACTCCGCACTCATTCTCTGACTCTCTATTAGTTACTCCGCACTCATTCTCTGACTATCTATGAGTTACTCCACACTCATTCTCTGACTATCTATCAGTTACTCCATACTCATTCTCTGACTCTCACTTTTTCCACACTCATTCTCTGACTCCCTCCCTTTCTCAATCACGTACTGACTTCTAAGCTCTCTAGCACCTTCGTTTTCCCACTCACTCTCATTGCTCCCCAAGTCTCTTGAACGATTCTAGTACGTGTTCATGCCATGCATTCACTCTACAGAGACACAGCTTGACCCGAAAGACGGACGATTCGTTGCAGCCTGGTGGCTGGCGTTCCTCGTCTTCGGTGTCGGCCTGGGCATCGCCTCCTTCCCGCTCTTGTTGTTTCCAAGGAAGCTTATCTCCAAATCAAAGCAGAAAGAAGCGCTGGACAAAGCCGTGGTCAGTTATGTCGGAGGTCAAGTCCTCGATGAGATAGTGGAGAAAGAGGCTGACGATAAAGTAGAAGAAATAGAGCTGGAAGTCTCAGACAGGTTAGGTTTGAGTTTGATTCTTCTTTTTGTTTTTATCACAAGTTCCACAATCTTTCACTTACATCCACACAAATACTGTAAAACACAAGACTCTATGTCTTTGTAGATTACTTTTTTTCGTATCTGAAGTATTCCAGGCGTGAAGTACAAGATATTGTAAATCTTAGGCAGGCAACTCAACGAAGTTCTACAGTAAATAAATACGTGCGTTTATTCACCAGGACAAACACATAATAGGCTTCTACATTCAAAGAGTCTTATTCCTAATTCTACCAGTTCATTCACCACCAAACCTAAATACGGACCAACGACAGCCTTCCCCACTTCGCTCCAGGTCCCTATTACTGTCTTCAGGCAGCACGAAAGACGGCTCCTTAGTTCTTAACATTTCAGACTTTATCTGATCACATGATACATTGTTCTTTCCTCTCTCCCAGCGTCTTCCAGTTCTGGTTCAAAAGCGCTCGTACGCAGCACATGGCATGGACTAGTGATAGTGCGAAGCAGGGTTAGAAACAATATAGTAACAAAATTTAAACCAGAGTTTTAATACAGTGTTCTGAATTTTCATACAATCTCGAAATAATTTCCTACAACTTCTATAACATTTATGTCCAGAAATATGGATGTTAACTCGTTCTGCCATTTAATGTCTCCATTATTATGGTATTCTTTCTATTTAGCAACTTCTCACGTGACTAAAGAGACCAATCCTTGATACATATTAGGATGATTGTATTTGCATATAATACTGTGAATAACATTTGAGTAAATCTAGGTCGTAAGATTTAACGAAGTCTATGTTTATTTGTTTTGATTTCATTAGTCCATTCGTTAAAGTAGAGTGACGTCCCATGAGAGATTGTTATTGTTAAACCGAGGCCTGAGTTTTAGGACTAATAGTAGAAGTACTGAAGAAGGCAGTTTTCATAGTTTGTTGTATATTTAACAGTTCAACATTTGATGGCACTGTTTACAGTTACTGTTAATAATGTTTTGCTTTTATTAAATTCATTTTTCTGTTCTTCATTAAACCCTTGTGTTTCTTCCAATTGTCAAACGACGTACCTTTATGTGTCCATGTCAGAGCCATGTCAGGAGTTCACAACACATATCCCAGTTACAATTTAGGTATTTCTAATGGTCGAACGCTGCAGCGATTTCAGCTTCCTCCCTACCTCTGGTGTGTTCATCATTTTCAATCCAGGGTCCCCTCCCTTTTGCTTTCCCTCCATTCGGGCCTATCCTGTGCTTTTTTTCCCCCTCAAAATTGTTAGTGAACATCTTGATTAGCGTTATTACTTGACTAATATGGCAATGTATTCGATTCCCAAAATCAAGCATGAGTGTTGTAGTTTACGTGACCAAGCAAAGCCAATGGCGACCCGCATATTTTTATCACATCTTAATCAACTACACTAGACAAAAAAATTAAATATTGAGATGTATGACTTTAAGTCTAACTAACTCAAAGTTGACTTTAAGACAAAAGAACTCATAGTTGAGTTTAAGACAAACTAACGTAAGTGTGTCGAACTCTAGAAAGGAGAGTATCAAGTCAGAGGTTGTCAACATGCCGCCTAGAAAGTACAGTATCAATGTGGTATCGTCCAGGAAAAGCAGTGTAGCCTCTGTATATCAGTCCAGTAGCAGACGGTAAGTTTTATCATTTAGATTTCCTATACACTCGTTACCATTGCATCCATTTTAGAGTAATCCAATCATAAAGTAATGTCTACTTTTAATAACATTTTACTATTGAATTTAACGGGTAAGACTTTTTTTTTATTTGGTATGTTTTTATCAGAGGCGTAGTGAGCAAAGCGTGCGCCCGGAGCAAGAAACTTTATTGGCACCATCTCCACCCCCTCCCATGTTCCATGAACATCACATTGAAATATAGGCTTATAAAGAAAGTATTTGATAATAATAGAATACAAATAACATTACAAATATCTACATTAATTTTTTTTTGGGGCGCCTCTCTGCATGTGAAGCCACTCTCAGGTGTACCGCAGTGAGTCATAAGATTACCTACAAAAAGTAAAAATGAAAATAAAATTAATGTCATTCGTGCTGCCTATGATGTATCTCGACAGTTACACAGATAGAATGAGTGTGTTACACTTTCTAGTATCTTAACAATCCTCAGCCTGCACTAACTTGGTCATGTCCACCGTTTGGAGGACAATCATATCCTGAAAACATCCTTTATGTGTAACTTCCGACATATTCAAGGAAAACCGGTCGTCCCCACCTCTGATATTTGGATGTAATAAAAACGGGACTTCAAAGCAGTGGACATTGACGATGACTTCTAGGAAGACATAGCTCTAGAGATGATGACCAAGAAAGCTATGGACAGCGAAACAGCATTGGCTTAAGCTCCGGAAGTGTGCTCTAGAGAGCATGACCAAGAAAGCTATGGACAACGAAAGAGCATTGGCTTAAGCTCCGGAAGTGTGCTCTAGAGAGTATGACCAAGAAAGCTATGGACAACGAAAGAGCATTGGCTTAAGCTCCGGAAGTGTGTTCTAGAGAGTATGACCAAGAAAGCTATGGACAACGAAAGAGCATTGGCTTAAGCTCCGGAAGTGTGCTCTAGAGAGGATGACCAATAAAGCTATGGACAACGAAAGAGCATTGGCTTAAGCTCCGGAAGTGTGCAACACAAAAAATGTCTGGCGCTTCTACCACCCAAACGAAAGCGACATTGACCTGGTTTAGATTTGGGCAGCATCGCCTTTCGGGACTAGGGCTTCACAGTCACACGAGAAAATGAACCATAGCCGTTCCATGACTGAAGGAGGCCAACAAAAAAAAAATTGTACCAGTAATGCCCAAACTTCGGCCCTAGGGCCATATCCGGCCCGTACGCAGTAATATCCTGTCCCCCTACGTTATGCCAACAATGCATTATAAATGTGCCTAAGCTGTGGGACTAAGCCATCGTTTTAACCTATAAAACTTATAAAATTTAAGTTATGAGTTAGGAACTCTTTAAGATGTATTTAGGGGTCATGTCTCTACCCAGTAACTTGAACTAAAGTTAACTTAAACATGTATTGGACTGCCAACTTTACATGAATAATAATACATGCCATATTAATAAAACAGTGGAATATGTGTTTTTGAAACTATTCTCTAGCCCATCGACGTTGCATGTTGATATAGATACGGCCATTAAGTGGTAGTTTATAAACTATACAGTTAATACAGTGTTAATTTTAGATTCTATGAAATATTTCTGCCCCACCAATAGACCCAGTATGTTTCCGCCTCTGGTTCCTCCTACCGAAAGGAAAGTGAGTATAGCTGGTGACCTGGTCTTTGAACAACCCATCAAGGTACACGCTCCAGTGAAAACAAAAACAGAGGAGTTTAAGGAGATGCTAATAGGTAAATGGAAATATGGAAATATAGAAAACCTTTTTAATCACAAAGTATAAAGATATACATATAAGATATAAATTGTGTCCTAATGTATGAAAAGCGGAGTACCCATACACACACTCTTTCGTTCACTCTCTGTGTCTGTATATTCAACTAACTCTTTCTCTCCTAATATACGATGCCAACGTTGATTTGACTCAAATTAAGGGGGATGCACAATGAAATTTCAATTTTTGTAATTTACAGATAAATAGAAAAGCTTTATGCATGACTTGATAGAACATATAGAGACATGAGTAACCATACACATTTTATGAGTGTAGCCTTTTGGGTTGCTATGGAAATGGCGGCCATCTTGAAAATAAACAATGTTTACAAAATTCTTAAAATATTCTAAAGTACTCAAAATTTTTTTAATTTTTTGATTGCACCTGATAGATATTTGAATCCCATAGGTAACTGGCTAATTTTGTTTTGAAAATTATTACTGGTTTAATTTTTATGAATTTTTAAAATTTTTATTTTTTTCCGACCCCATTTTTCATCTGAGGTCACATCATTATTTTTATTTTTTTATGAAATTTATTATACATATTGAAAATTTTTGCAGCCTATTACCTATGATATACTATCAATAAACTACATGTGAAAAATTATTAGTCTAACTTATACAGAACTAAAGATTTTGAGATTCTTGTGGACAACATGCACCTAAAAATACATTTTGAGAAAAACGCATTTAAAGTTTTTAAAATGATATAAAATATTTATTGTAACCATAAAAATGAAAAAAAAGGGAATATTTACATAAAACAACATAATAGATAATAAAAAAAACAAAAAACTATTCATTAAAATGGCCTGATTGATAGGTTGGACCTTCTAGAACCTCTGCCCGGTGCTCATGCTCAATTCTTCGTTTTTTCAAGTTTTTTCTCCTGGACACTAATGCGATTGATTTTCTTTTTCTAACAAGCTGTAGTTTGACATTTTGCTTTTTCTCACTAGAAGAAATGTTCTTTAGTGTCCAGGGAATGCCTAATATGTCAAAAACTGATCTGATGCCAACAGGTCCATTATTGAAGGCTAAAACAGCAAGGTATGTCGCAGCCCTTACCGTTTTTAATGTTGCGAATTCTGTTTTGGGGCATCTTTGCCAAATGAGGGAATGAAAAGATTCATTGGCGTTTTGTGTTCCCATTCTAGAACATCTTTTTAACAGATCTGTGTCTGTTAGTCTTTTCATTATAGGAAATAACAGTTTACCTATTTCTGATGTGATGGTCTGGTTGTGTTTTTTATATGGCTGTTTTAGTGCCTCTGATCTCTTAAAGTGACACCAAGATGTAGCGCCATCAGGACACAACCTGTGGTTATGATCTAGGTCTGAGCTCATCATATGAAAAAATGAGCCCATAACAGCCAGCTTCATTTTTTGAATGTCGGGAGCATTTTGGCGCAGAGCTTTGGAATAGTAATTTGTAATTTTTTCAATTTTTGGCTTTGTAAGCCTATAATTTAGTTCTTTTTTGTTAGACATTTTTAAATTGTTCAAAGCATTAAACATTCTTTTTGAGATGTGGTTAATGCAGTCCTCTTTTAAGATTTCTACATCATATCCTGAGTTGGTAATGGCAGATGAATGCGATTTACTATCGCCATCACACAGCATCGTGCCATAAACAAGTTTTCTGGATGCCACAGAGCGCGAAAAGATTTTGGATGCTGCTGCGGCCTCCATTGCATTTGCTGAGCCACTGAAGTTTTTTTGACACATATGCTTAGAGGCATCAAAGTTTAGTTCTGCAGAGTTTGAATCACAAACATGGCAATAATTTGATAGGACTTCGGTGTCGATGACGAGTCCAGTATCAAAATCAATAACTGTGCCAATTCCTGAATGAGATGAGTGGCCCCTTTTATGCCAAGTCCCATCGAAAGAAACTGTAATAACAGGACAGCCTGTTGAACTTATTCTTTCATCTGTAGTTAGAGGTTGTGAAATGTTTCTTCCATGCACAACAGCAGATGCCCTAATCATACATTCTTCACCAGCTTCAATTATAGCGGTATTGACTATGTTAGCTAGATTGTTATAAGTATTTCTGTGCATGCAGGGCATACTCATAAGTCCACAAAACCTATCAAATTTAGAATGCGAGATTCCAGATTCTTTTAATGCAGCGACAGCGCGGACATTAATATCCAGATGAACATCATTACTTTTTTTTGAGGTCCAGTCGGACCACAAATATGTTTCACAATTTAGGCATTTGATTTTAATCAAATGAGCCATGCCTTTTGATTGTGTGATGCACATAGTTAATTTGTTGTCAAAGCAATGTGGACAGCACAACAAGGAGACCATTGTGGTCAATTGCATTGAATTCATCATGACGTATATGAAATCTTCAGGCAGCCTCTTATTGGTGTTATCAGCGTTAGTAACTGCAGTTAGGGATATTTTTCGCTCAGCTGCACTTGCAGGCTGTGTTGTTGCTGCTTCAGATCCAGCTGTATCCAAAACAGAGCTGCAAACAAATAAAAAATAAATTAGAGGGTCTTTAAAAAAAAATTCAATAGTATGAAAGTACACGTCACATCTATCACAACATGAAGATTATTTTAAATTTTATAATGCATTTTAGAAATCATATATTGTATTAATAATAAAAAGTAAAGAATGTATAGAGACATGTTACATGTAATATAGATCTATATATGACAATATGTACTAGATCTAAAAAAAAACAACTAAGACCAAGACTTGAGTTGAAGTTGAAGTCCTACAATACTGTTCAATACATCATCATACACGATAATCAGATAATCTAATCTCTAGAGATTATCTAGTTCTAATGTGATCTATGCTCCTAATATAGACTAGATCTATAAAAGGATAGATCTCTATGTTTGCAATCATTTTCATGATATTTATTTAATGTCTATAGAATCTAGATTCTAGATCTAGATGTGATTCATTGGATAAACACGTTGTCGAACTCAAAGAGCCAAGGTTTCATAGTCATTATTTTATGTGTCAGCACACGCTTGTCTAGTAAATAAAAAAAAAAGCAAACTCTAGATCTAGACTTACCTTTGTAATTGTGCATTTGTCTTTGAAGCATGTCGTCCTCTGGGCTTACAGTAACGTTTTTTCTTTCCAAACATATAACCTTTTGTTGGCATTTCTGAGTTTCAATAATGAATCGATTGTTGATGTGATGGAAGTTTACAGAAGGACCGGTTCACGTCATGTGCGCATGCGTGCATACTTTGTAGTTACGGAAGCTTTTTCAGTGCGCATGCGTGTAATTACAGTAACTATAGAAGCTTTGATGGTGCGCATGCGTAAATATGGCTTTGTGGGTGTGTATATGAGGATATAGGGGAAAAAAAGAGGTAGTGACGTATTTTGAAAGTTCATTGCAGTACTATTTATTTATAGAATGAGAAACCATGCACATAATCGGAACTAGAAAAGTAGACCTTTGTATCGATACCATCTGTTAGGGATGAGAGCGTACATTAGCTTATCAACTATAGCTTACAAAATGTTGATTTTTCACCAAAACATCAAAATTTTGCTTATATATCTACATTTAAAATACAAAATTGATGTATAAAACGTATTTTTTTTAGTATTCTGATAGGGAATTCGTATTCTAGACATTTTAAACTATTAAAATCAATTAATTTTAAAATATCGATATTTTTGACCTAAATCTATGTTTTCTCACTGTGCATCCCCCTTAAACTAAACTGGTTTTTTGGATTTTTTTACAATAATTTGTATTGTGTAAAAAGAGCAAGCATTCTCTTATAATTCAATACTAACTGTAACATTTTCTGAAGACAAACAAAAGTTATCGAAGCTTTATCATAACAGGATAGTTAAAAAACACAAAAGAGCAATACAAATAATATGATCGGAATGAGAAAAATAGTTACGGAGAGAAAGAGTTAAGACCCACTTTTTTCATTCACTTAATTTGCCTCATTCTCATAGTCTATCATGCATTCAAACTGAATATGGTTCAATTTCAGTATCTTCTCTCATTCAGCTTGTTTTATTCCAAACATAATAAACTCTATCCGTATGTCTGTTAAAACCTTTTAACACGTTTTATGTTTCTCCCACTTCCCATTCTCGGTATTAGAAAGTGTAAAATTGCATAATACTTATCTTCACCCAACCCTTAATCTGTTGGACCATTGGGGCACCACACAAGATCTGTTGACCGTCCTTCTCCATTCCTCTCTATCCTTTGCTTTGGATATAATCTCTTTTAAAAACCTGCCTCCGCATCGCCTTCTCTGTCTGCCTCTTATTCTTTTTTCTGGTACTGTTCCCTGAAGGAAGGCGTTTGCGATCCATGAAGACATTATGATAGAGTTTAGGTTTGCGTTTAATCAGCGTAGTTTAGCAGGTCATCTTGGGGTCTATTCACTGTATTAATCCCGTTTCTAATTATTATTATTATAGCTTTTATATAGCGCTACTTTCATGCTTATAGCATGCTCAGAGCGCTATGGTGGGGGAGGGGGTATCTAGGAGTTGGTGCTGCCTTTAGGCGCTCAGTAAACGCAACTCTGCCCGAGTCGGGTGTCGAACCTCGAGCCCCCTTCTAGGTAGCCAAGACAAGCAAAGTTCAAGCGCACTTAGCCTCTCGACCACGCTTCCTATGTCATGCGGTTGCTTTATGTACATAAATAATACTTAACGATTTACTTTCACTTTATTGTTCAGACTTTCCCAAAGCTATATTTAGACTTTTGAGGAATCCAGCCTATGACCTTCTACTGCTGGACATAGTCATCATGTCTGTGCCCTTTAGCGGCCTTTCGTTGTTCAGAAGTGTCTACACGGCTAATGAATACAATGTCCCAATGTCAACGGTCACTCTAACATCAGGTAAAACAAGTTACAATTGCAACGTAATTTTTTGACGAAGCATTCTTTTACAAGAACAATTCTTAAAAGTAATATGTTATTCTAGAATGTCGAAGTATCAGTAATGTACTCAGCTACAAGTATAAATGAAGGGAAATAAATCAATAAATTATTCTATCACTATAGTGCATAGCTAGAGGTTCTTTCCCTTGATTTAAAAGAAACAAAAACAATTTCTGATTTTGTTGAGGCACACACTACACCCCTAAGCGCTTAGCAACTCACGGCAGTTCAAGTCTGCATCGGGATTCCAACTCGCCCCCCAATTCAGCTAGTCCCGCCGGACTCAAAATCTGAGCCACAGGCGAGGCCAGGAGTTGAACTTATTGTCATAGGCTATTTGAGACGCATGCCATTAGGAAGCACTTTATAGCTAGTGGAGTGCTTACATCCGTTCCCACTTCCGGCAATCACAACCTTGCAGAACTTGGCCACATGACACCCTCGTTAACCACTGAAACAGATGACCCAAATATCACAAGGTCTGAAAGGGGAATAAAGGAAAAAATATATTATATTATATTATATTATATTATAGCAAACCACATATAATATAATATGACATTTTGCTAAGCCGTTTATCTTTCCCTATCTGAATAAATGGTCTTATAATGCAAAGTTGTAATTCAACATATCCGATTGATAATTGTAATTATAAATGCAGATATATAACATAAATATAGAATTGCGTTTTAAATAACAGCAAAAAGCAAAATTATAAATGCAGATATGTAACACAAATATAGAATTGCGTTTTTAGTAAGAGAAAAAATTTTATTTGTGAACAAAATACTACATATTTGTTATTGTATGTCTTGTTCAGGTATCTCCACAGCCCTAGGGCACATCGTGGGCACAAGTATCAGTTCTTACTTGACCAGCAAGGTGAACACGAGAATGGGTTATGTTTACATCATAATGAGCAGCTACATCCTCACCTGCGCCATCACACCGCTGTACATCATCTTCGGTTGTGACAACCAGATGGTGCATGGTGCTAAAGGAGAATTGTAAGTACGAAGTAATTATTTTTATGTCACCTATTTATTAACAGAAAAAAAATGTACCTATAACTTTGAAATTTAATAGCATTTATTGATATACCGTTATATGTTAATAAGTTGTAACTAGTAAAAGGGGACATAAACTCTGCCACTTATAATTCTGTACTCATGAAAGTAAGCAAACAGTGATCAAGAGGCGGCAATGGAATACAGATTGTTAATATAGATTTGTTTACCTTTAAAACTAATTTTAATTTAATTAATTACCTACTTATATTGTCTAATTATATTTTTTGTAAATGCGCGAAGTTGGTAATAAAATTAATTTTTAAAAAGCCCAAAAATAGTCTAAGAAAGCCCACAAAAGAGGCAAAAGCCCAATGATTCCAAGGTTATGAACATCCCGACAACCGAAGTCGCAAGTAAAACTATGGTATCCTAAAAAAAAAAGATAAGATAGAATATACCATTTTAAGTCAATCCTTTCAAACATGTTTGTATGACCTCTTTCATGACAAAACACCTGGCACGGTTGGTTATTAAACAAAGTTATCTACCATATATTTGTTCGTCTGGTGATTGATACTGGTGATTGAAATAGGCCACACAATAATGTTGAACTGTTTGGTGTATCTGAAAGAAAGTATAGTCTGAATAAACCACATTTAAAACAAAATGTCAAGAAAGACCATAAAACTATTTTAACCCCTTCCCATCTACCAACATTTATCTGACCATCTATCTGGACAAGATAGGGACACGTACTGTTGTAAACATTCTTACATATAATATAATAGAAGCACAATGGTGAAAGAGGACATATGCTCTGGTTCACTGAGCCATTGTACTCAAGAATATAGGAAAAACAGTTATCAAGAGACGGCAATGGAATACAAATAGTTAAAATAGTATTGTATATTTCTTTTATTTTCAATTTATTTTTTAATTTAACTATTTTAATTTTTTTTTATTAATTATTAATTAGTTAAATAATTATTTATTTATTTTGATGAATTAATTGTTTCTTTAGTAAATGAATTAGAATGATTATAAAATACTTTAAAAGAAAGGTAACCCCCAAAAAAGAAGCAAAGAGCCCAAAAAGAAGCTAAGAGCCCAAAAAGAAGCTAAGAGCCCAAAAAGAGGCAAAGAGCCCAAAAAGAAGCAAAGAGCCCAAAAAGAAGCTAAGAGCCCAAAAAGATGCAAAGAGCCCAAAAAGAAGCAAAGAGCCCAAAAAGAGGCAAAGAGCCCAAAAAGAGGCAAAGAGCCCAAAAAGAGGCAAAGAGCCCAAAAAGAGGCAAAGAGCCCAAAAAGAAACAAAGAGCCCAAAAAGAAGCAAAGAGCCCAAAGAGAAGCAAAGAGCCCAAAAAGAAGCAAAGAGCCCAAAGAGAAGCAAAGAGCCCAAAAAGAGGCTATGCATATATATGAAAAAACATGAAAGTAGCCATTGCTTTAATGAAACGCTTATTTTAGCGACTCTAGTGATGTAGTGACTGACTAAAAGTCGACAAAAATGTCGTCATATATTGAGAGTGTAACTTAAAGACAGTTTAGTTGACAAACACTAAGACATGACTAATCCCGTTTTGCAAAAAACTATTAAAAATTCCTATGAAATTGTCATTTCATCCCCGGTCACTACATCATCTGCCTCTCATCTCATCTCTGCCTGTGGTCCCTTCTGGGGCATAGGCCATCAACCAGCTTCCTCCAGGCGTCTCGGTTCAGGACGAGTCTCTCTTACTGTCCCCACTTCTTGACCATCTGCTTCCAGATCGCGGCGACATGTATTCCTAGACACACACACACACACACCATCTGCCTCCATAGATTAGATATTAGAATAGACAAGTGAACAATGTTTCATGTTTGTTTCACGTCCAGCGGCATTCCGGTCAACACGTCCAGTCTGTGTGACTGTACCAACAGTAAAGTCCTGATCTCTTGCGGGGACGACGGTCACAACTACCTGAACCCTTGTGTCGCCGGATGTCAGGATGTTGATGGCAAGGTGAGATAATCTTGTCTGAACTGTAGTGATGTAGCATTTAAATGGGTTATCTTTCTTATATAATGTTTTGAGGAATATGTTCTTTCTTGCATGAAATATAAGTACGAAAGCTGTAGGGCAGTGTAGGATATAGGAATAGGTTCTTTCTTGATTTCCAAACCAACACTTGCAGACCATATTTAGCCACGGATGTGTTACTACCCTGATGTAAAAGCGTTACCAAACCGCCAATTCTCAATTTCGCATAACTTTTTCTTTTTTAGAGATTTTGTACATTACAAGCGTGGCGGGCATGTGTGTGAACCCCAGGCTGGATAGGATTAGGAACCACTGGGTATAGAGTTGGGGCATTGAAAAAGATAAAACAGCAGATTTTGGTTCGGTTAGACCTAACCCTAACTTTTTTTTGTCTCATAGACCACTGGCCACGTGCTGAGTGAGGTGGTGTTAGTTTTGTTGAGAAGGTTGTTTGTGCTGTGACTTGAAATGTTGCTGTTTGTAGTCGCGAGTTCTTAAGTATACAAGCACTCTGACAACAGCTTAATATAAATTCAGTAATACGGCCTCTTTAGAAATATAATATTTATTACGAAAGAAAGCCACAGTCCACGTCGTCAGATTGCTACTATATTTCCGTTCTGTTTTTAATGTACCGTCGCGTCACTAAGGAAATCCCCGATTAATCTAAACATCTACGCGTCTTGCAATTGAGTCTTATACGCGTTTTCCGGTATTCGGTAATCCTCCTGCTGGCAAATGTTGCAATTCTGAAGATAAGCCTTTTCAGTGTTCGAAAGTATTTCAAATCTTTATTTACACAGAGTGGCCTCTTCTCAAATGGCTTCGAACCCTGGAGGTCTATAAAGATCACTCTGGGAAGTACTCTATTATTCGAAAATGTCCTCTGCTATGTCTCTGTATGTTTAGTTTAGGATACATTTTCACTCTGCGGCGTATCCGATAACTGAATTTAAAATGCAATAAATATTTATAAAATCATTCTTAGAATTTATACATATGGGTTTTCTTAGTATATAAAAATCTATATTTTTTTGTATTTTATTAACATATTAAGTACCTTTCTTTTTAAACTTTTTTTCTTAATTAGTACGCACACAAACGAAAAAAAAAACAACTTAATCCTGGATAATACAAATGCAAAGTAATTGTCTTTAATTTATCTTACAGACCTTCACTGACTGTCGTCTGCTAACCAATTCAAGTCTTGGGACTAATGTAAACCCTGGACTTTGTGCCTCTGACTGTTACACTAATTTCATAATCTACACTTTCTTGAGTGGTCTCCAGTCTGTGGTCATCCCCATGGCCATGATACCCAGGAGGTTGCTGGTGCTCAGGTAAAATAAGCAGGCCTATACATATTGAAGTGATTTGATGAGATTCTGATTCTTTAGGCTTCTTCTCAATGTTTGGCTTTGATGTTCTTCGCGTAGGAAGTGTTATCGCCATACTCTTAATGTTTTCTTGATCATCTATCATGCTTATATGTAATACCTAAGGCGTCCCTAAAGCATTTTCTTTGTCCGCCTTGTGAGCGCTTTAGGGACACCCTCAAAGCTTCTCTGAAAGCGTTCAGCATTAACCCAGCCACCTGGGAGACAGAAGAACATGACAGAACATCATGGCATCGCGCTGTGAAAGCTGGTGCACAAATTACTGAGGAAAATAGAAAAGCGCTTGCAGAAGAAAAACGCCAAAGAAGAAAAGCAAGGCCAATGACACTAGCTCCAGCTGGAATAACCTGCCCAGTGTGCAGCCGAACATTCCTGGCTCACATTGGTCTCACCAGCCACATGAGGAGGCACCAAACCCCAGTGCAGGGCCCTCAGCGCCCTGGAAGACAAAGGTGGTCATTATCGAACCGCGATGGACAACCTATAGTTATAATGTAATACCATGTTTTTCTAATCTTCAACAGGATTGTTGACCCGAGAGACAGAGGCTTCGCTACAAGCATGTTTATGTTCTTCTTCAGCTTCAGTATGTTTTTGTTTTTTATTCTTTATTAGATTTTATCGCCAGATTTACGTTCAGATTTTTAACTAATCTTATTAATTCTGTCTGTCTTTGTGTCTGTCTGGTACAAATTTTTTACACGTTATTCATCCCTTTTCCCATTATCGAATTAAATTGAAACATATTGTATACATGTAATTTGTTTCTCATAAAAAAAACATGACCAATAAAATAAAAATTATTAGTGAACTAAATAGTGAAAATTGTATTGTACTGAAAATTTAAAAGCATGAGATAGTGCTAAACAAAAACAAAAACAACAAACGATTGGTTAAAATATTTCTAATAGCACAGATTTATTATTGTTGGTCTAGATCTGTAAAAAATATTCAATTACATGACTGATCCAGGGGCGTAGCTAGAAATTTTCTATCGTTTGGGGGCCCGGGGACTTGACTTCTGTCTTCCATTTTGCGTAATGTTTAATTTGTAATGTAAAAACATCATTTGGGGGCCCCTTTTAAGTGGGGACCCAGTGGTGATTTTCATATTCTCCCCCCTCCTCCCCCCACTCTAGCTACGCCACTGATCTGATCCAAACTAATTAATATAATTATATATCATATAAGCTTTTTTTTTGTCTCTGTATTTTTTTAATGTCTATTTTTGTTTATATTTCGGTTGCTTTGTATGGAATTATAACTGGTAGTGAATTATTCAGCACATACAAATTGGCAGACCATTGAAAAAATGCCAGAACAAACTATGCGACTGTTGGGAAAAAAAAATCTTCAAAATCTCACTAAGGCCATCTTTTATATTAGCATTAAATATCAATGTGTCTAAAGCTTCCTTCATAATGTTGACACACGCAACAAGAATTCTCTAAACCTGGAAATGTATTTTAAAAAAATAATCATTTCTAATTTTAATTGTGTTAATTTCTTTATATATTTTAAAACCATGCACGATTCTTTATGCCTGTACACAGTGTTTTACATTGTTTAGTCGCATGTTATATGGAACAGTGTCAATGTTTAATTAAAAAATGCATGTTTGTTTTCACAGTGGCTATACCGTCGCCCAACTTATTTGGTAAAGTCATAGACGGCACGTGCCTTGTATGGGACGGACGATTCTGTGCTTTGTACGACAGGGATAAGATTAGGTAACTTTGTATTTAGCATACATTTAGAATACATTTAGCATACATTTAGCATACATTTAGCATACATTTAGCATACACTTAGTTGATAGTTGACACTGAATCCTAGCCTTCCACTGACACAGTCGACTGAACCTATTGTCGTTTCTCTCCCTAGCCTTCCACTGACACAGTTGACTGAACCTATTGGCGTTTCTCTCCCTAACCTTCCACTGACACAGTTAACTGAATCTATTGGCGTTTCTCTCCCTAACCTTCCACTGACACAGTTGACTGAACCTATTGGCGTTTCTCTCCCTAACCTTCCACTGACACAGTTAACTGAATCTATTGTCGTTTCTCTCCCTAACCTTCCACTGACACAGTTGACTGAACCTATTGGCGTTTCTCGAAAACATTTAAATTTTCATGACGTTTCGCTGACACACTTTTCTGATCCACGGTCGTTTTGTACGAAACAGTTATCTGAAACTCGGTCTTCTACTAACACTGTTTTATGCTGACATGGTTGCCTTGACCACTTTCTTCCGCTAACATTGTTACCTTGACCACTGTCTTCCACTGTCGTGGTGGTTACATTGACCACAGTCTTCCACTGGCATGATTACCTTAACTACTGTCTTCCACAAGCATGGTTGCCTTGACAAAACAATCTTTGTTGCCATCGTTACCTTGATCAGAGTGTTTCACAGGCATGGTTATTTTGACCACTGTCTTCCACTGACATCGTTACCTTGACCACAGTGTTTCACAGGCATTGTTACTTTGACCATGTCTTCCACTGACATCGTTACCTTGACCACAGTGTTTCACAGGCATGGTTACTTTGACCACTGTCTTCCACTGACATCGTTACCTTGACCACAGTGTTTCACAGGCATGGTTACTTTGACCACTGTCTTCCACTGACATCGTTACCTTGACCACAGTGTTTCACAGGCATGGTTACTTTGACCACTGTCTTCCACTGACATCGTTACATTGACCACAGTATTTCACAGGCATGGTTACTTTGACCACTGTCATTCAGCGACATTGTTGCCTTGACCACAGTGTTTCACAGGCATGATTACTTTGACCACTGTCTTCCACTGACATCGTTACATTGACCACAGTCTTCCGCTGACATGGTTATCCTGACCACTGTCATGCAGCGACATTGTTGCCTTGACCACAGTCTTCCGCTGACATGGTTATCCAGACCACTGTCATCCAGCGACATTGTTACCTTGACCTCAGTCTTCCGCAGACATGGTTATCCTGACCACTTTCATGCAGCGACATTGTTGCCTTGACCGCAGTCTTCCGCTGACATGGTTATCATGACCACTGACATGCAGCAACATTGTTACCTTGACCACAGTCTTCTGCTGACATGGTTATCCTGACCATTGTCATCCAGCGACATTGTTGCCTTGACCACAGTCTTCCGCTGACATGGTTATCCTGACCACTGACATCCAGCAACATTGTTACCTTGACCACAGTCTTCCACTGACATGGTTATCCTGACCACTGTCATCCAGCGACATTGTTATTTTGACCACTGTCTTCCACTGACAGGTTGCCTTGACCACAGTGTTCCGCTGACATGGTTATCCTGACCACTGTCATCCAGCGACATTGTTACCTTGACCACAGTTTCCCACTGATTTAAGTGGACGTTTCTCTCTTTCTACCACCTAACTGGTCTTAACTCTTTCTCTCCTAATTAACGATACCATCGTTGATTTGAACCCATTTAATCAAATTAATTTTTTGGTTTTATAAGCTTGTATTTGTGTTATACAAAACGAGCATGTATTCTCCTATAATTCTATACCAAAAGTAAAGCTTTTTTTACTTCAAAAAAAAAAAAAGTTATTGAAGTTTAACCATAACGAAAAATTTACAATTCTATCAGAACGTGGATTAAAATTGCGGAGGTAAAGAGTTAAATGTTACGACCCTGTCATGTAACAACACTTCGAAGTATTTGTGGTTTGACAGGAATGCACCAAATGCTATGCATTATCTATCAACCACGATTTTATATGCACCAAGGTAGAACAACCAATTCAGAACGTGGATTAAGATTACGGGGTAAAGAGTTAAATGTTACGATCCTGTCATGTAACAACACTTCAAGGTATTTGTGCTTTGACAGGAATGCACCAAATGCTATCTATCAACTACGATTCTATATGCACTATGGTAGAACTACCGAAGTGTTTAAACCAGTTCTTAAATTTACAATTTTTAAGTTTCATTCTAGGTGAATGCTAACACTTGATCGAAGAACATAATTTAGTATTTCAACGTGTTAAACTATTAATAGCAATAGTTTTAACTGACCAATATTTTTTTTCCTCCCCATTCCCCCAGGTATTTCCTGTCTGGTCTTGATGTCGGAGTCTACGGCCTTGTACTCATTACCTTCTTCGTCATGTTTGTTTTTTTCAAATGGGAGGAAAGGAAACTCAAGCGACTGCAGCAGCGTCACAGCGTAGAGGAAAGCAGCCCGACGTAACGATTGGCCAGCACTAGTGCGCGCAACTTTTTAGATGTGATCAAAGCAGACACTTGCGGTGTGTAGCGCTCATAACTTCTACGCACCTCTAGTCAGACTCTGCGGATTAATGGTGTCTCTAAAATCCTACAATTTGACCTTATGCTTATCATTTCCTTTCCTTTTTGACATTACAGTTCTGTTAAGATGTCACACTGACAAAAAATTTCTGTATACCACAGATGCAACCAACCATTTACAGGGTGGCCCAAATGTAGGTTTACAATTATTAAACCAAATTTTCATGATTTAAGTTACTTGCTTAGTAATCTAATATATAAAGCAGAAAGTAAGGCGTGTATATGTATATATGCAACGAATAAAAATCAAAACCGTTTGACCAATTTTGATAAAACTTGTCATAAGTGTATCTTGGATCATGGCGAAGGCCGTAGTGTATGTGTAATGTCCTTCCCAAAACTGTAGGGCATGAAATTAAACAAAAAGAACCTAACTGTATATATATATTAAAGAATGAAACTTTTTAACAAATCCGGTAAACCCGTTTTCATGGTGTTCAATATTTATTATGACTGTCTGTTGAACGGGTAAACCCACTTTTTTTTACACTCTACTTTTATTTTCGTGGCAAAATAAACAAACAAACGTGAAAGGAACATTCTCCATGTTTGACATATATCTAAACCCAATCCAATAGATCGGTGATATCCAAACTAAGGCCCGCGGGTCATATCTGGCTAGTACGAATGTTACAATGCTGAAGGAGGACATTTTAAGTATCTGAGAGATTCAAATGTTTATGTTAACGGTTATAACGAATTCCTCGCTGTTCTAGTGCCGAATTTTCAAACCAATAGTCAACGTGATCACTATAAACCTACTTTTGGGCCAGCCTGATATACATGATTTGTATTATGTAATTACATTACAATAGTTATTCTTTTACTTGTATAGAAAAGTTATAGACATTTCCTTTAGTGCTATTGTGTCAATTCTTTCATATATAATATCAACACGTATTAAATTTATGTTTTATTGTAAATGGCGTTTGATTTTATATCTTTTTGTGAGTTCCCAATTACTATATGCGAATTCCTGTGAATAAGATAAGATACGATAAGAAAATTTTTATTGGTCTAATCAAATGGAAGTTCAGTTTGACTACAATTGACCACCTCAGCGTAATTACTGTACAATAACAATATAGATGCAAATACGAACAACATTCTCACACGAAACACATACACACTCACAACCAGCGCTTTATGATAGGACAAATATGCACAAATGCTCCTTTTTCCACTGTGCTATTAGAGCATAGAATATGCTTTCAGGAAAACCAATGACAGAGGTTTAAGTCATTGATCAATATACATGACTAGATTGACCTAGGGACATGCCTAAGTACCAATCATCTTTTTTTTAAAGTAACGTCTGTAATTTACAAGAAAAATAAAACATTCCAACCTGATGACTCTGTTAAAAAAATGCGATGATATACATAAACACAAGTTTTAATTCCATCTCGTACAGTACTACTTTAAAGAAGCTATGGGTAATATATATTAGTTCCCCTTCTCAAATCTTGCGATCTATAGGTCAGATGATGGGTCAACTGTTTCTGTGGCCTACGGTTAACGAGTGTGTTATGTGGCCAGCGCAACGCCAAACCGGCTTTACTTTTCTCCTACTAAAGTCAGGTGAATTCAGAGGCGCCCAAAGATCCCGAAATTAAAAATCACAGTCCTCACAAGGATTCGAACCCGGGACACCCGGCTCGGAAGACAAACACTTTACCGCGCCTTCATATACATGTATATATTTTTCGCCTTCCCAATTCTTCTTCTTCCCCATAGAAAAGACTGTTCTATTTGGATTAGTTTAAAGGCTGCTAGAATCTATGTGCATCAGTCGGTGTGGGTATTAAAGAGTAGACTCTAGTAAAACAATTTCAGACTACTGCTTCCATGGACACTTGTTTTTAACTTCAATGTGTAAAACCTTAGCCCCCATCGATAGTACGGTGAGCTTCTTGCAAGTCCGGACATTGGAATGACGGAGCCTTGTGCAACATGGTAATGCATTATTAAAAATTGAGATGTGGTCTCCAGCTCATGAGGTATAAAAAAAACGCTGGAACTTCTCTAAGCGAGTTCAAGGCAGACACTCAGCTACCCAAGCCGTTTCCTTCATTCACAGCTGCAGAAATGCTTTAACAAACTTAGCCAGATCACGTGACATAATTTTTATTTCCTGATATATATGATATATTTAGCAACGAATCAATTAAACCGTCTGTATTTTTAGGTGTTTTTTTTTTTGTTTTTTTTTCGGATTTCTAAACATCTGTTTTGCTTGGATCTGTTTTGCTTGGATCTGTTTTGCTTGGATCTGCTAATCTAAGGAAAATCGAAACAAATCTTGGAAGACAACGGCCACCCGCTCCATCAGAACTGCGTCAGGTCGTGCTGTCAATCAAAACAAGAACGGAGCGGTACAAAAACTCGTTCGTACCTCACTCGGTCAGACTATATCAACACCACTCGTTGATCAGGAAACATGAAAAGGACCAAGATGCCTGTGTGTAGTCGCTGAATGAACTTTCTATGGTGTGTCTGTTGTATTTATGTGTATGTTTCTGTTGTGTTGTCTTTATATGAGAAAAGAGTCCTTGTAATTACAACAAATTTCCACAAGGATCAATAAAGCAGTCTTAGTCTTAGTCTTAGTCTTACTAGTTAACCATTCTTTGAGATTGTGGGAGCTCCAGCCTCCAGCCTCGCGTTGACAGACATTGTATTTGTAGGTTTCAATTTGTCACACAAACTAAAGAAAGCACCGTAACTTCTTTTACACACACACGCAAAAATAGTATGTTTAAATAGTTATAAGCTTTCCATTTCAGTGTAGAAATATACAAATCAACTCATTCAATCTTAAAACGTGTCACATCAACTGTTTATCCATTCATTCAATATTTGTACCTGGCTTTCTTCTGTCACTCTGTCTCTCTCTCTCTCTCCTCTCTCTCTCTCTCTGTCTCTCTCACACACACACACAAGCACACACACAGCTGTTCTCCTCTTTTATATACACATAGGCTGTCAATCCTTCTAAAAAATTACACCAAGTAAGACATATGAGGGCGCAGTGGCTTAGTAGTTAAGCGCTAGGCTTTCGAACCTAGGGTCCTGGGTTCGAATCTCGATGAAGACTGGTATTTTGAATTTTGAGATTTTAAGGCGACTGTGAATCCTCTGACTTAAGTCGGAGAGAGTAAAGGCGGTATGTCCTTTAATGGTCTCACGGTACACATATACCACTAGCGGATCCAGAACTTTGGAGTGGGGGGGGCGATTTTTTTCCAAACCCTAACCCTAACGCCCAGTAAACCCTAACCCTATGCATAAACGTGTGTACAGAACACACATACACATACACACACACACATATATATATATATATATGAGAATTTTAAAAAGCAGCATTTCTCAATCTTCGGCGAAAAAGTGGGGCAACGCTATAAGGTTCCCTAGTGGGGTTTGGGGCAAAGTCCCGACGCCAAAAGCGTTTTCTTGCATTCTTCACTGAAGAAACGCATTCTCCTGACATCTACAGCTCATTATTCATCAATGGAGTTCGGGGCGAAGCCCCGACGCCAAAAGCGTTTTCTGGCATTTTTCACTGCAGAAACGCATTCTCCTGACCTAAAGCTCATTATTCATACTATTAAAAAAAAGGACCTTTTGAATAATATTGTATTTGAAAGATATTCTAATATGAATTTATAGGCCCTTAATACATTGCAAATAAAACCGATTTGTTCCTTGAAAAGATAAGATACCTCACATATTTAGATTTTGGCTTTGAGGATCGTCGCCGAAAAAAATTATTCGATAAATAATATTCAATAACATCGTAGTATAAGTTGTGAGTTATAGTCCCAAATTTATTTAATTAGAAAAATATCCGATTGAGTAAAGGTTGGGAAAAGGCGACTATAAATGTTTTTTTTCGGTTTAGAACTCATCTCAATCATGATTCTTATAGTGAAAAATTTCGTTTGAATTCTAACTTTTCCAATGCAAAGTCTTTCTTAAAATAATTATGATAAATTCATGTGAAATTACATAAACTCTGGAAATGGGAGGGGCGGTAGAATGAAAGCGATTAATCCTCGCTCCTTTAATAATTTCTGCTAAAGATTGCATTTGGCATTAAAGAATAAAAAAAAAAAAGTAGGGCGACTCGATATAAAAATTTAATTATAGTATATATAAATTATAGTAGTGGCAGATTTTTTACATTTTGTAATTTCTAAACTATAATACTAAAAGAAAAAGTATTGGTTTGTCCGATGGGGGAAATGCAATTGCATATATCGCCCTTCCCACCTTGTGCAACCCTTTTTCATTTAAATTTACTAATGATAAAATTAGAGATTAGAGTATGGTACGACATAATATACAATGGGTTCACATATCAATACGTAGTTTATATTATATAGATATTCAACTAATTTTGTTCACATACTATGATTCTCCACAAAAATAGGACCGCCCCCCCCCACTCAGAGGGCTAGAGTGGGAAGGGCAGTACATGCAATCGCCCTCCCCCCCAACCCCACCGAATCGACCAAGATACCAGAAAGGGAGCGACATAATATAAAATGTATAGTTTAATTCAACTAATTTTGTTCACAAACTATGATTTCTCCATAAAAGTAGGACCACCCCCTCCCCCACTCAAATGGTTTAGGTGGGAAGGGCAGTAGAGGTATTCGCCCCCCCCCCAAACGGTAAACAGGGAACGAGAAAATATAAAAATCGGTTAAAATATCAATAACAAGTTTTAATCATATAGATATTTAATTGATTCTGTTAGCAAGCTGTGATTTCTACAAATAAATTGGACCGTCCCCCCCACTAGAAAGGGTAAGGGGGGGGGGCGGGATTGATACCATTGCCCCTTCCCGACCCCACCAAATCGGTCAACATACTAGAGGAGGGGGCGAAATAATAAAAAAATAGGTTGTAATATAAATAATTAGTATATATTAATATTATTAACATAAGTAATAAATTTGTATACAAATTGTTTGTTTTGTTTTACATGTTTCGGATGTTCCTTCAGAGTTGAAGATAGTTTACTTCCTAGTCCAAACCTCACGCAGGACGACGGGGGATGGGAGCGGGCAGGATTTGAACCCTCGACCATCGATAAATCCGAACGACAGTCCAGTGCGCAAACCGCACGACCAGGCAGCCACCCTTGTGTGAATTATATACTAAAATTCGGGGGATCGGCCGATTTGGGGGGGGGGGGGGCGATCGCCCCTACCGCCCCCCCCCCTGGATCCGCCAGTGACATATACATATAATAATTATAAGGCTACTCTTCGAGCCCGAAGATTAATGAGGTATGCAATATTTGTCGTGGCTACGCAGCCCCAGCCTCAAATATAACTCCGCGGCCTTTGTAAGTGACCTCCAGCTGTCTCGTTCTGAAGCCGCATGCAACCAGGATCTCTCTTCTATGTCAGCTAAAGCAAGTTAATGTCTAAGCTGGTCTTTAAACCGTTTCCGTTGGGCACCTCTGTTACGTCATCACCTTTCAGCTCACCGAAAAAGACTGATTTTCAGTACGTTCGTCACTGATACGGGATACGTGCCCTGCCCAGCGTACACACACAAAGACAAATAGGGGTCAAAAAACATCGAGGGCCCAACTCCAAGATCTGGTGACCAGTCTTTTGAAGAAACTTTATTTCAACATGAGGGGGGAAGTATCCGAGTAGAAAAACGAGGGGAATCGAGTGTGAAGACAGGATGTGAAGTTCGGGATTTTAAGAAAGCCTCTGAGGACAACTCCAAAGGTTTACTTGACATACATAGTGTAAATAAATCTTGTCGTGTGGTTTGCGCTATGACTTTCGTCTCAATTGTCTCGGGTTCGAACACTACCGCTGCTATCCTGTCGTCCTGCAAGAGGTCCGGGCTAAGAATAAAATAATCTTCGATTCTGAAGGATCTAACAAGTCTGTCAAAGACGGTTGCTCATTGTGCTGACCACACAACACTCTCATCAACCCGTATGAATGAGGGTAGCTTACAAGTTAACCACCTAAAAATGTGACGGCATATGTTTTAAACAAGGCGTGGCACTAACAGATTCAGAGGCATCATTAGTCGAAGTTGTAGCACAAACAGCTTCATAAGCACCATTACTTGAAGCTGTGGTACAAAAAACCACCATTATTCAAAGCTGTGGGAAACTGCACTTTTAAAAAAAAAGGGAAAGAAATGGAACAGCAAAGTTTAAAATAAAATTTTTAAATCTTTCTGTTTTCTTTCCACCTCTATTTTTTTCGGCTTGTCTAGCGCACACACACACACACACACACACGTTCACACACACGTACACACACACACACACACAGAGAGTGCTTCCCTGTCCAAACATTTCCCCTCTCCACGTTCCGTCTAATGACTCTAATTATTTCTAACTTATAATTACCAAACCCAGTAACATCTCCCACGTCTCTCCTTATAGATATCACAAAGTGATCATTCCATGGGTTTTAAACTGAACTATGTAATAACGGTTAAGGTTGTTAGTAAACTGATCATTATACAAATCTAAGAACGTGTATTGATCAACAAAATTATAGTTCACCCCGTTTTTTTTTATTCGCATCCTTCCAGTAATCAAATCATTATTGTAGCCGAAAGCTGATATTCTTTGGATGACGTCTGGCACATAGTTCAGTTGAAGGATGACTTTCTAATACAAAGGATAAATTAGAAACTACTAGTGAACCCTAATTACGAAAAAAAAAAAAAAAGACTGTATAGAGTGCTAATTAAATTTATCAAACACACAAATAAGGAAATGGAGAAAGCCTAAAAAAAAATAATAAGGTCAAGAAAAAAAAAATATAAGTATACTTCATTATTGTCTGATTTACCTTGATATTGAGATAACTATAGGAGGCGTTTAAATATCAATAAACAGCAGAGAAATAAAGACTTATTAACTTTTAAATATTGTTCATTATTATGCTAGAATTATTTCACGCTGTCCACAAAGATTTCATGTCAGTAAGCCTCGACATATTTTATGAATCTGCACACTTAATCTTAAGACTATTTGTAAAAGGAAATATTTCAAGATAGTGTAAAATGCTTAAGGTCTCATATATCATTATTGTAGTCGTTAAAACGGTTTCTTCAGAATTGTGGATTTGTATAGTTCTGACTGAGTATATTGAGATTTGATCAACTATTTGGAGTGGCTTTTATTTGTTTGTTGTTTTTTGCTTGTAATCACATTTTAGTCAACACATTAGTAGATACGAAATAGATTCTACAAGAATTGAATCCGCATCGAAAATACTAATAATATCACTCAAAGAAGTATCTTTAACATTACGATAACAATGTGTAGAATTGATTCTTCATTGATACTATTGGCAATCGACCCAACAATAACATCTTTATGCTAAGATAACTTTTTGGTAACTATTGCCTCTCGGCGAATACAACAGATTTGCATCTTTTACTGAAACAATTGACATAAGAGGCTTTTATCTCTATAGGTATACTCATTTGTCAATAGTCAGAATGTTTTATCAATTCACTGAGGTCAATCAATCCTCAAAGTCGTGGAAAGATGTCAGCTTTTTCGCGTTCAGTGATGAAAACTACGGCTCTACCTACACAATGTTACAGTACCTGACTTACCGTGTCATGGTACCCATCGTCTCCATTTTAGGCGTCCTTGGCAACGCGGCTAGTATTTTGATTCTGTACAAGCAAGGACTTAAGAAGAGCTCCAATATCTTAATTTTCGCCTTAGCTGTGGCTGACTCGATGTTTCTGGTAGGTATCAACAATGCCTCGCTCAAAGTTTATCTGGATATCAACTTTCCTGTTTACGGGTACTATTACGCCGAGGACGTCGCCATGTTGCTCTACGTCACATTTCATCTTTTCGTACTGCTGGAGACTGTGGGTAAAGTGGCCTCCATGATCCTGCCGCCGCTAATCATCGTCGAGCGTTTCATCGCGGTCTTTTTCCCGCTTCACTTCTCGAGCGTCATCACGTCTGCGAGAATCAAGGCCGCTGTGGCAATAATGTTTCTGCTGGGGCTTCCAGCGTACTTCTTTTACATACCGATGACCAAGTATCTCTACACGCTGGACGTCGTCCGCAATGCGACCGCAGGATATATACTTAAGTCGGACTCGTTTGCCCAAGACGCTGCCACGTTTGGCTTGATATCAGAAATCTACGCAACTCTCTGCGGCCCCACGTGTGTCTGCTTCGTAATCGTTGGATGTGTCCTAATCGCAGTTAGGATCCAACTTCAGGTTAAGAAGAGAGCCTCGCTTTCACAAGCTCATCTTAGTACGACAACATCAAAGGCCAATTTAGATCCCGTGAATGGAAAAATGAAAGAAGCCAAGTCTAAAAGAACAACCAAAATTCTTTTATCTGTTTGCGTTGTTTATTCCATAACCGGCTCATTCAATTTCGTCTCTGACATGGTCTTAAACTCTCAGAGGCTCGGGATTGTCTTAGGAAACATTTTCCACTGGATGTCAATCATTGTGCTTTGTATCAACAGTGCTGCCAACTTCCTCATCTACGTAGCTTTAAATAGAAACTTCAGAGAGATGTACAAGAGGTTGTTTTGTACTTGCCTTTAAAAGCAATGTCGACCGAACAAAATAACAAGGTCGACCAAATTGAAAAAAAAATGACGACCAAATTAAAAAAAAAAAAAAACAAATGTGTAGACCAGTGATGCCCAAACAAATTTGGCCTGCGGGCCATTTTAATTTCCGACACTCACTTCGCGGGCCATTTTAATTTCCGACACTTACTTCGCGGACCATATGACAAAAAAAGATATAAAAATCAAAATAGACAATAAAGCATTTTTATTAGAAACTCGTGTATCCAGTTGTTACATTATTTAAGGGGTGTTGGGAGATGATCAGAAATTAACTTCTGAATAGAGAATCCAAGTCCCCTCACTGAGGTAGAATGTACGTCCACGATGTGGGGAAAGTTTGTTGACACAATTGGGTGCTTGTACACATCGTGATCCTCCTTAACGCTTGTTTCCGGACATTTAGAAATGTTTCTGCAAGCAACAGGGCGCCTGCATCGCTTGAAATTTTGTCACGCAGGGATGTCTGGTTTTACAAGTCATTGGGTTATAGTTACAGATCCGAGTGGACATTGACAAGACTGGCCGGAAAAGTATTTTCATAAAGATTTATTTCAATCGTCAAATCATGAAAATCCACAAATCGTTCACTGGGCTTTCCAAGTTGGGTCAATCTTTCTTTTCATTGTCATATGAGAAAAGCTTCAAATGCATTCTTCCTTTCAGGACACATTTCTTCCATCACTGCTACAAAGCACTTTTTTACGCATTCGCCGACGGAAATAGCTTCATTGTTCTATTTAAATTTGAGCAACTCTATAGCTTGCCCTTAAGGTCAGAAATATATTCTTGTCTCTTCTCGGAGAATATTTTCGTCCAATTTCCAATCTTTAGGCTTAACTTAGCAATATCTTCTTCGCTCTAAAACGAAAAAAAAATGGCGCCATATTTTTTTATGTCTTTCATAATACTGTTTTAATGTTATGTTCCCCCCAAAACATCCATACTATCTCACCAATCATGTTGGCTTATTATCGTGTTCACAAAAAAAAAAAAAAAAAAAAGGTAAAGGTCTGTCCACCTTGTTTTGGAAGTTTCTACTTTAAGAGATCCACTTCTAGTTTGTTCGGCTCTGTCATTTCATTAACGCATAAATTTTAAAAGGTTTTTTTTTTACACTTTGTGCCGACATTTCGTCGGGCCGGATAGAACCGAGTCGAGGGCCGGATGTGGCACGCCGGCCGAATTTTGGGCATCACTGGTATACATGATATCGACGATCCAAGTCAGATTGAACATAGATTTATTAAACACTATTTTGTTAAGATAGGAATTAGTGAATGAAGATTTTCATTTCTGTTCCGTTACTAATTACAGTCCTGGCTATGGGAAATATTGGTGTAACTTATTGTATGTGATGAAAAAAGGTCAATGTGGGAACTATTTCTCAGGAGAAGAGAAATTTTATCTCGAGGGTGGAGTGGAGTGAAGTTTACAACTACAAATATTTTCTTTTTCATTTTAGTAGCTAGTGTTACTAAATTTTACAAGCACATTTGAATAAGTTTGCTTTTAGAAATCAAAAATTAGCCTTTGCACCTAAACTTTGCAAGCCACAACGTATGGAGAAATATGATTTTTTTTTATACCTCTTCTAGATTTGAGTGTGACAGCCGGACAGAAGGACATTTTACACAAAACTAATAACAGCTTCTCCTCTAACGGGGGCCTGTAAACATCTATCTGTAAACAAATAGAGAATTAGTTTTTGATAAGTTATTGAAGAGAATCTCCAATAAATTGTAAACAAGTTTCGTTACATCAAATGACTGATTCGTCTTGTCTTGGTCACAGACATCATTATTAGTTGACTGTTATAGCCTGTTTTTACAAAACTTATATCAACTCAATCTGTCTGTCTGTATGGTAAAAACTTAGCACACGCCATTTTTCCCACTCACAATCTCGGATTAAAGCTGACATTTGGCACAATTAATTCTTTTACACAAGAATCGATTTTAAAAAATTACCAATTAGTTATTTAACTATTGGTAATTTATTAATTTGTTTTGGTATTTAGAACAATGGAAAGAGATCTTACTTGACAGAGGTGGTGGTTTCAGTTGAAATAGTCCAATTGTGGACTCGAGCCCTGAGTGAACATTTCATTTATGCATTTAAAAACGATCATGTAAACATTCACCAACATACTACCTTCTTCCCTCCCCCCCCCTCCCATTTCACAACTGGTCCAGACAAGTGATAGGATCACAGCGCATTGAAAACACTAAAAGTTAAACAAAAAATAACAGGTAAAAAATATTTCTAACCATACAGATGTATTAGGTCTAGCTCGATTCTACATGACTTATTCAAACTAATTGATACAATTAGACTTAATATAAGCTTTGTTTTTGTTTTTTTAAGTGTTTTATATTCTTCGTGTTCTAAAAGTTTTGTTACGTTTGATAGCGTTTTGTAACACATTTACGATTACTCCGCGATTTGAAAGTGAGTTTGAGAGATCGAGTTATGAAGTCTAGACCTGACATCAATTAGTGATAGCCAACACCGATCTATTATGTAATTGATCCGTGAGTAATCCTAAGGCTGTGTCAGTCTCAGCACAGGCCAATGCCCCAATCTAGGATGTGCCAGTCTCAGCACAGGCCAATGCCCCAATCTAGGATGTGTCAGTCTCAGCACAGGCCAATGCCCCAATCTAGGATGTGCCAGTCTCAGCACAGGCCAATGCCCCAATCTAGGATGTGTCAGTCTCAGCACAGGCCAATGCCCCAATCTAGGATGTGCCAGTCTCAGCACAGGCCAATGCCCCAATCTAGGATGTACCAGTCTCAGCACAGGCCAATGCCCCAATCTAGGATGTGCCAGTCTCAGCACAGGCCAATGCCCCAATCTAGGATGTGTCAGTCTCAGCACAGGCCAATGCCCCAATCTAGGATGTACCAGTCTCAGCACAGGCCAATGCCCCAATCTAGGATGTACCAGTCTCAGCACAGGCCAATGCCCCAATCTAGGATGTGCCAGTCTCAGCACAGGCCAATGCCCCAATCTAGGATGTACCAGTCTCAGCACAGGCCAATGCCCCAATCTAGGATGTGCCAGTCTCAGCACAGGCCAATGCCCCAATCTAGGATGTGCCAGTCTCAGCACAGGCCAATGCCCCAATCTAGGATGTGCCAGTCTCAGCACAGGCCAATGCCCCAATCTAGGATGTGCCAGTCTCAGCACAGGCCAATGCCCCAATCTAGGATGTGCCAGTCTCAGCACACGCCAATGCCCCAATCTAGGATGTGTCAGTCTCAGCACAGGCCAATGCCCCAATCTAGGATGTGCCAGTCTCAGCACAGGCCAATGCCCCAATCTAGGATGTGCCAGTCTCAGCACAGGCCAATGCCTCAATCTAGGATGTGCCAGTCTCAGCACAGGCCAATGCCTCAATCTAGGATGTGCCAGTCTCAGCACAGGCCAGTGCCCCAATCCGTCTTCTCGTTTCCACTACTTGTGAGCTGATACAAACCAGGCTGTTATTATTCTTATACCATGTTTTGTCTCGCTTTTAATAAGCCAAAATTTTAACTCGTCCAATACCTACCTCCCCACCCCACCCCACTTTTCCACTTTTTTTATTTTTACATTTTTCTGTCCCTCTGTCTCCCCTCTGTTAGACCCTCCCCGTTCCTTTGCCATAGCATCTTATGATGTCTTTACTGAACTCTTTACCCAGCTACTGTAGACAAGTGATACCCCCCCCCTCACTCCCACTTATACTTTCCCTTTCTCGGCTGTTCCAGCCTCTTTCCTCCACCCACCAACAATCACGGCCGGTTGAGACATCTATCCGGGGAGCACCTCCTGCTAGCACGTGCATGTGTTCAGGTGGGGAGATACCTGGCTCTCCTGCAATCAGACAATAATTAACCAGGCGATGCGGCTTATCAGACAAGGGATGGGCGCCGCCTTTGAACGCGTACCACAGATAAGTGAACTTTAATTAAAACCCTAAACTTTAGTTTAGAAACATTCCGATGTTTACATTCAGGTTTTCAAAAAATAATGAATCGAAGTTATAGGGATACTAATGTACTTTTTGGGTGTGTTTCTGTGGCCAACTATTGACGATGGTACTATGGGGCCTGCACAATGATCAGCAGGCTTTACTATCGCAAGTAAGATGCTGACTGAAGTTTGTTTAATGGAGTTATGCACACTCTGGAGTTAGGTGCTTACTGGATTTAGGTGCATACTGGAATTATGTACTCAGTGGAGCTAGACAAACACTGGAATTAGGTGCTCATTAGAATTAAGTGCTTACAGGAGTTAGATGCTCACATGAGTTAAATGAGTTAAAGGCTCACTGGAGTTACGTGCTTAATGAATTTAGGTGCTTAGTGCAGTGAAATGTGCAATTGATTTAGGTTATCTTAATAAGGATAGCAGCAAACGAATGAATCCGTAGCAGACGTCAACATTGCTTCCATCTTTTTTAGCTACCTGACAGTCGAAAGATTCTGTCAACCGACCGGAAATGCATTTGCCAACAGTTTCAAGATGGATGATACAGTGAAATAAATAAATAAAAAAAAGAGCAAATTCTCTACATTGGTTAGAGTAGCTCATCTGTTATCAGACCTGACACTGATCAATTCTAGACCACTCGGTACGTTGTAGAGACTTGAATCTTTCCGTTTCCTTTGAACCTCTCTCTCTCCATTATAGTTCTAAAGCTTCTAGAAAATACAAAGCCAGGTTGAATTCATCGACTAGTGTGGTGGTTTGTTTGGACGATGAAGGAAATAAGGGGGAGGGGGTGGTCATTGATTTAAGTTGAAAGGAATTCAAATCTTTTAGCTTTGGCGTTTCATAACTGTAGTTTATACTGTGAGGGGGGAGTTAAATGCACTCAGAATATGTACAGTGTACTTATAACTTGTTTGACTGTGTCATTCTATCTAACGTATTTCTTTACGTGTATTATTTCCCTTAAATATATTGTTCTATTGTTTGGTGTTGTTGTAATGTTACGTCTGTTATCTTCTCAAGTTTCCCCGAGTATTATGTTTGTGTACATCAGTATTATTAACGACAAGGCCGGATATAAGCAGCGGACCTTAGTTTAGGGCATTGCTGATCTAGTGCATTTGATTTATGTCTAACATGGCGAGATGTTATTCCTTATGTCAGAAAGCAATGGTCGTAACACTATTTTATTTACCCACAGTAAGGCAAAGTGGCTGTAAAAATGGGTCCACCCGATGTAGTGAAAATGGGTATTTTAAAATGGTATTTTTATTCAATAGAAATATACATTTTTTTTACGGTTCCTCCGGTTGTAAAGGTATATTTAAGATAACTACAGTATCTGCCCTGATCTAAGGAGCATTTATACCAAGTTTTATCAAGATAAGTCAAACGGTGTAGATTTCTATAACGAACATACATATTTACTCCTTACAGTATGCTTTATATATTAGATTGTCTTAATTGAATCTGACTCTTTTTTTTCTTTCATCCTGTGCTAGCATTTAAAGGGAATGAGAGAGGGGGGGGGTGAATGTAAATCTGACGTCTATTAAAAGAGATGTTTTACGTCATCGAGGCCATAGCGAGGGTATTTCGTCATTTTCTGTGATTCAAACAAGACGTCAATTGATGCCTGCTGATTTAATCTGTCAACGAAGAGGGAGTTTTTTGGATGATCTGCACACGAAAGTCTATCAGGCGACAGAGAAAAAGTGAGGCGTGGTTAGAAAGAGAGAGTCCGCCGAGAGAGAGAGAGAGAGAGAGAAAGACAGAGAGAGGAGATAAAGTTTGAGGGGAAAAAAAAGAGCTTGATGAAGTAGTTTTAAGAGGATGACTAGTAGATCTGGAAAAAGAGAAACAAAAAATAGGAGGGTATGAACATATAGAGTAAAAGAAAAGGAGGTGTTGTCTGTAAAGGTATGTGGAGTCTTTGTACAGACAGAACAAGGGAGAGGCAGAAAGAGAAAGTATGGAAAAGAGAGAGAGAAATAGAGAGAGAGAGAGAGACAGAGAGAAGGAGTAACAAAGAGAGAGAAAAAGAGAGATAAAGGAGTAAGAAAGAAAGAAAAAGAAAGATAAAGAGTAAAAGAGAGATTCATATGATTAAAAAAAAAAGAGCTTTATGGAGTAAGTGGTTAAGGTCACCAGATATATAAATAGAAGGAGCCTAAGTGAGAGGTCTTAAACAAATGATAAAACAGAGATAGAGAAGAGGAGAGAGAGAGAGAAGAGAGAGAGAAGAGACGCGAAGAGAAGAGAAGAGAGAGAAGAGAAGAGAGAGAAGAGAGAGAAGAGAAGAGAGAGAAAAGAGAAGAGAGAGAGAGAAGAGAAGAGAGAGAGAAGAGAGAAGAGAGAGAAGAGAAGAGAGAGAGAAGATAGAGAGAGAAGAGAGAGAGAGAAGAGAAGAGAGAGAGAGAAGAGAAAGAAGAGAGAAGAAAAGAGAGAGAGAAGAGAAAGAAAAGAGAAGAACGAGAAGAGAAGAGAAGAGAGAGAAGAGAGAAGAGAAGAGTGAGAGAAGAGAGAGAAAAGAGAAGAGTGAGAGAGAAGAGAAAAGAGAAGAGAAAAGAAAAGAGAAAAGAGAAGAGAATGAGAAGAGAAGAGAGAAGAGACAATGACAAACAGGAATAAGAACTAGAAAGAGAATTAGATGGCAAAAAGATGAGAGAAAAAGAAGTGGGCGAGAGAGATAATGAAGATAAAAAAAACACACATAAGAAGAGAAAGAGAGAGAGAAGGAGAGAGAGAGAATGAGAATGTGTGATAAAAGAGAAGATGTCAGACGAGTTAAAGAGTGTACATCCCAAATGGACTGCAGTTATCACACCATGTGTGAAGACACTCTCTAGACGTTAAGCAAGGTGAGTCTGGCGGAATCTAATAACATATGTCTTAGCGCCCGGAGTTTATCTTTTGACAATCTACCTTTTTTTTTTTTATACCACTTTGCCACCACTATCTCTTTCTCTCCCTCTACATCCTTCTTCACTTTTTTTTCTCTCTATCTCTCTTACTGCCTCTCTCAATCTTTCTCTCTCTCTTTCTCTCTCCTTACCGCACCCCCAGACACCAGCGTTCCCAGCTTGGTTCGTTTACATTAGACCAGATTCAAGGGAAACCACCGTGTACTGACGTCAAACGCATCTTGCAGACGACATGGCGACTGTGACGAAATGATGACGTCGTACACCCGATTTACTATTCACAAACAGACCAATTCACCAAGCAAACCAAAGAATATACAATACAAACAGAACAAATTGACATATTAGCAGAACAATTTACCATACTAACAGAACAAAGTATAATGCTAACAGAACAAATTACAATACTAATAGGGGTTAATCGAACTTAGTCATAAAAACAAGAAAATCCTGAAAAGATACTTTAAAAAAAAAAGATTATACGAAGCGTAATCGTATCAATTAGTTTGGATCAGTCACTCTGCCGCGACCCCCCCCCCCACACACACACATACAGCAAAAGAAGAATAGACAATAACAATCCATATTTTTGATGGTCTTAGGCGACCCTGGCAAATCGTCAATCGACCCCCAAGGGGATCGCGACCCACAGGTTGAGAACCCCTGATCCAGACCTACAACAATCATCATCATCATCATCATCATCAAACTCCATTATAGTGAGGGCTTGAGAGGCTAAAATCCTCTCTTGCAAAAGCCCTGGACAGAAACCCTGCTGTCTTGAGTAGTACATAAATGTCGCCATACAGGTCGAGAATTTTGGGTTTCCCAGACCTGTCGAGACGGAGATCAGCAAGTCTGGGGCAGTCAAACAGAATATGAGGCACGGTTTCCTCTTCTTCCCCGCAGCGGGGGCACCGTGAATCAAAATTTGGCCATAGCCGCGAGAAATATGAGCCAACAGGACAGTGGCCTGTCCTGCACTGTGCTATAATAGCTTGCTCAGGCCTGGACAGCCTCCACCACGGAAAAGTGCGGTCAGGGCGTCTCATGCGCTCCCAGACTCCACGGGCTTTTTGAGACTTGTCCCAGCACTCAAACCACTTTTCCATTTCTGTTTTTTGTATTATAGCCAGGGCTTGATGAAAGCTTACAGCCTCATCAGTGGGTGGAATTTGCCCTCCCTGGTGGGCCAAAGAGTCTACAATTGTGTTGCCAGTCACACCTATGTGACTCGCTATCCACTGCATAATTACAGGGGTGCACTAGCGTTGTTTAATGTTATGTGAAGCCATGATGACAGTGTTGATATTGGGGGGCCATGGTCCGGGGCTTTGCAAAGCCTGTAGTACAGATTTTGAGTCAGTGACCACAACAATCTGTGTTGCCCTCAAATGTCCCTCGCCGAGTTGAGAGTCAATGACTTTTAAGGCTTCACAGACTGCCATGGTCTCCGCATCAAAACTGCAAACACTACCACATGCTCCAAAGATTTTGACTGTGTAAGAGCCAAGAAAGTCGATGTAGGCTCCATCTATTGATGCCGACCCATCAGTGTATGCAAAAATAGCACTGGGCTTGAAGGTATTAATGGTCTCCAGAGCTAGGATTTGAAGGTCGTTAGATGAACGGCTTTGCTTAGTGGCATTAGGGTCTACTAATTTCAAACGTATGTCTGGGGTCGTTGGGCGACACCAAGGGAGAAGGGGATGGCTGCCTGGTCGTGCGGTTTGTGCGCTGGACTTTAAAGCGGCGACATATAAAGGGGAATAATTCAGCTTATACCACCACCTCAATCAAGTACAACGATTTTCCTTTGTCCGAGATACCAAACAAAATACTTAAATACAGATAGTTAATTAGCCAATTTGTTACATTTGTAAATTGGTCCTTGTTTTGTCAGGTAAAACAAATAATAATTATGCGAAATTTCTGCTTCTTCCTAGTTTGGGTGTCAGAGAAATAACGTGTACAAACATTTTTGCAAACACAGGGAGTGAGTAGTTATATTCTTTATAATTAACAATACATCATACATATTTATATTGTTATCTGCCAGGTGATGATATAATTTTAGAACCTAAATACATACATTTCTTTAAGTTTTTGTAATTAACCCAGTCTTTGTTATCTCTCATCTTTTAAAGTTTATTTTTAAAGTATTCTCCCTTTTGCAATTGTATGTCATCTAGGCGTCTGGTTCCCAATCCTTGAAGGCAAACTCGTCTATCGTTCGCTGTCAGAGACCCCCCACCCCCGCCCCCAGCCCGAGCAGCGCCGAATTTAAAATTTCAATTAATTTAGCATATAATACAGTAGCCTCACAGTAAACAGGGTTTGATTTAACTCTTTCTCTCCGTAATTATTTACCACATTCTGGTGGAATCAACGCTGGTATCGTCAGTTACGAGAGAAAGAGTTAAGATTAATTTTGGAGTTACTGAACATATGTATGTGCTGAAACTGGCCATCTTCACAGCCGCCACTCATTAGCATTGAAGGAAATAAAAAACAACACAACGGGGTTGTCGGGAAGTTCAGTGCGTGTCATGGTGACATGGCAGTGCTCAGGTAAAAGAGGAACTTGTCGATGACAACTTTTGACGACCTGTTGAAATTGAAATTCCAAAGGAGTCCTAATGTAGGTCAGACAGGAGATGATTCAGTTTGACCAGTTGACCGACTAATGTTGGCGCCAACTATGCGCCCTTTATGCTATTTTTAGACGATTTCTATCATTACCTATTCACAACACCATAAGGAAACCACGTGGGTATGTAGTATAGCAGCTAGCCTCGATTTCAATGTTATCCATAATGAGGCTCCAAAGATCTTTTAGTGTAGTACCAGTCTTCTAGCTATAATCTACTGTAATCGAATTGAAAACTTTTTCTTATTTATTTCTCTCTTTCTTATTCTCTCTCTCTCTCTGTCCCTGTCTCTCTCTCTCACACATACACTCACAAAGTGTTATTAACAATGACCGATAACTTCATTTCTCTATTTCTCACTCTCGCTCTTTCTTATTCTCTATCTCTCTCCCTTTGTCTCACTATCTTTATCTCCTCTTTTTCCTTCCTTCTTTCTCTCTCTCTGTCTCTCTCTCTCTCTCTCTCTCTATGTCATTAAGAATGAACGATAACTTCATATCTTTCTGTATTTCTCTCTCACACTCTTTCTTATTCTCTCTCTCTCTCTCTCTCTTTCTCACTCTCTCCTTCTCTCTGTCTCTCTCTCTCTCTCTCTGTCCATTGCATTGAAAGTTTATCACTTTGATACACCTTGATTTTTATATTACCTTGACATGTCAATTATCTTGACCTTTCCATATCTTGGCCTGCCCATTAGTATGTTGGACCATTTTGTCTCTCTCTCCTTCTCTCGCCTGGTACTGTTCCATGTAGAAAGGACTTAGTGGGCCATATAGATATCATTTCCTGATCGTAAAGTCTTTAACTAGCGTTATTTATTTATTTTTCTTATAAACATGGTGTCCATTCGTATTCCTGCTTCCTACGTCAATGTTTGCCTTGCTGTCTCATGCATTGTGATGACTAGAATCCTTCTGTAGAATCCCAATTCCATGACTATGATTCTCCAGTCCAATTTCGAAGAAGTCCAAGACACAGCAATGTCGCCATTCTAATCATCAAAATAAAACCACTTTTTTTTTCCTACCTTAAAATATACTCTCTGGCAACAGATGTAAGGTAGGTTCGTTTGTGCTGTATGATAATAATAATAATAATAGTTATTGTTCTTAAGGGACTTTGTCTCACATTTGTCGGTTTGGTTGGTCATTGAATTTTAACTTACAAAAAAAAAATATATATATTTGTATATATACTCACAAGTCTTAAGCTTTACAAGAGCGGTAAAAGGAAGGAAGTCCGGGCTCACACTTCAACACTCGCCCAGACATCCACTTCTGCTAAGTTTGTACAACCAAAACAAATCCTACAATACTACGTCTGTCAGAGTGAATAACATTTTATTGGCGCGTCTTTGCTTTTCATTTCAAGGAGTCTCAGTTTGTTTTGACCCCCGTGGATTCTCAACTTAACGCTTTAGTGTCCTCCCTTTTTTCATCATCCAGATTAGACTTCAGAGTATAAATCTCTAAAGCTCCTAAATTCTTACAAACATACACACACACACACATACTCTCAACTCTCTTACACACACACACGTATACACAGGCCCAATATTATTTAATTAAGCACTATAAGATATTTTACAAATATCTAATGGGGTCTACAGTAATGTTCTACTCTTGAAAGCCTTAATGTTCAAGTTTTTGAGAACCTTTGTTTCGCCAACATCTGCAGAAGTAGCAGTTGTCTTCCCTTCATGCCTATTCCGCGGGAAAACCCAAATCTTCTACATTCTCGTAGTTTTGCTTTCCCCCAGGATCAGATAACACACACCACACACATACACACACAATGTATAGATAAATATATATATACAGTGCCGTATTTTAGTTGTTGGAGACCCTGGACAGGAATTTCGTAGAAACGCTGCCCCCTTTTAACTCTTTCTCTCCGTAATTATTTGTCCACATTCTGACAGAATTCTTCATTTTGCTCATTACTATTTCAGTTCCCTATTATTATTAAGCTTCAATAATGTTTTCGTTTCTTATTAAAAAATATTTTATTTGGTATCGAATTAAAGCCGGTCAATTAATTTTTCAAGGGAAATTTTTTTTTTCTATGTAATTAGAATTTCGTGTTGGAGTATTAATCACGTAAGGTCACATTGTTACCATTTGTTTTTAATTTAAATATTTTTTTTCGCTACAAATAAAGACCTTTAAAAATGGATACCATTTTCATGACATGCGTCTGCAATAATATCATATCAAAACTTTTCAAGGATTTGAAGAAGACATTTCAAACATTCCCGCTAACCTACTTCTTCTCATAACTATTCCCTTTTTTACTTAGATTAACTCAACTCTGTCTGTCTGACAAAAATTTGTACACGTTATTTCTCCCACACCCAATCTCGGGTTAAGCTGAAATTTTGCGCAATGTTTTCTTGTACCTGGATGAAGAGGGAACATGATGCTTTTCAAATATTTTCTTCAGAAAAAAGCTTTTATAGAATATAGAACACAAAAATCTACACCAAAAAAATTTTTTTTGTTTCGAAAAAAAAAAAGACTAGCTTTTATGAACTTTCATTACATACATTCGAATTTCAAACCTAAATATTTATACAAAATAAAAAAAAAACGGAAAATTGTGTTAAAGATATATATTTAAGATTCTTTTCTTTTTAATCAAATTTCTTAAACCGTCTCGGACTACACTGTAAAAGGCTTACAGCCAGCCCGAGGGACAGCTGATTAGGAGGGGCACGAAACAAAATTTTATCGTCTGGAAGGGGAGAAGTTAATTTGTTTTTCTAACACTGAAATAGAACTTTTTAAAAAATATATGCACTACGCACAAAAGCACGAGTTTTGGTCCAGAGCTTGTTCCAACTGATTACAGAGTGGAGGAGTCCATCAATTGCTCACTCAAATGGATTTGGTTGTTGAAGATGGTTTGTTTTTTTTGTATCTGTATGCATAGCCTTCCCCCTCCCTCTCCCTCTCTCTGCCTCTCTCTCTCTCTCCCTCTCTCCCTCCCTCTCTCTCTCTTCCTCTCTCCCTTCCTCTCTCCCTCCCTCTCTCTCCCTCTCTCCCTCCCTCTCTCTCTCTTCCTCTCTCCCTCCCTCTCTCCCTCCCCCTCTCTCTCTCTCCCTCTCTCCCTCCATCTCTCTCCATCTCTCTCTCTTCCTCTCTCCCTCCCTCTCTCCCTTCCTCTCTCTTCCTCTCTCTCTCTTCCCCCTCCCTCTCCCTCTCTCTGCCTCTCTGTCTCTCCCTCCCTCTCTCTCCCTTCCTCTCTCCCTCCCTCTCTCTCTCTCCCTCTCTCCCTCCCTCTCTCTCTCTTCCGCTCTCCCTCCCTCTCTAACTCCCCTCTCTCTCTCCCTCTCTCCCTCCATCTCTCTCCATCTCTCTCTCTTCCTCTCTCCCTCCCTCTCTCCCTTCCTCTCTCTTCCTCTCTCTCTTCCTCTCTCCCTCCCTCTCTCCCTCCCTCTCTCTTTCCCTCCCTCTCTCCCTCCCTCTCTCCCTCCCCCTCTCTCTCTCTCCCTCTCTCCCTCCATCTCTCTCCATCTCTCTCTCTTCCTCTCTTCCTCCCTCTCTCCCTTCCTCTTTCTTCCTCTCTCTCTCTCTTCCTCTCTCCCTCCCTCTCTCCCTCCCTCTCTCTTTCCCTCCCTCTCTCCCTCCCTCTCTCCCCCCCTCTCTCTCTCTTCCTCTCTCCCTCCCTCTCTCCCTCCCTCTCTCTCTCCCTCCCTCTCTCCCTCCCTCTCTCCCTCCCTCTCTCTATATATATCTATCCCTCTCTCTCCCAAAATAGACACACAGAAACACACACGCACTCATCTAGGTCTGTATGTTTAAATTTAAATATGTCCACTCTAATCTTAATGCTCACACAGAAAACAGACTAAAAAGGTGATCCCTGAAGTTTGATCTATTCCTGGAAATAACATGTTCACAACGCAACAAAAAAGTCCCAATTAAAATCATTAATTTGCATGCGATCATTCTTTCAGATTCTGATCTCCCTTTCAGAATCTCTCCTCCGAGTTGTATTTCCCTTGTCGTCTGGCTTTGAAAAACCAACCAATCAGAAAGTTAATTTAGATCTGGTAACGCCAACAAATGTCAAATCGATGCTATTTATAGTAATGAATTAAACTTTTACATAAGCAGAAGATATTTTTTCTCATAAATATTCATAAGGCTAGAAATAGCCTTTAAGCAACTGTAGATACAAAGCCTCTATTTTTTTTTGTGATAATTAATCCTTCTTAAGAATTAACAAGGTTACAAAGACAGTTTGTGTGGAAACACAAACTCAAAATCGGCCTCCGAAATGGTCCACCCAGGCAGGAAAAAAGGCAGGTTTCAATATTTTCAGAATGTCGGTATTAAATTCTATCAGAAATGGTCCACCCAGGCAGGTAAAAAAGGCAGGTTTCAATGTTTTTAGAAATAATATCAGAATGAAATTCTATCAAAAGCAAATGACAGAGAAGAATGGAGAAAGAAGGTTGACAGATCCTGTGTGGTGCCCCAAAGGTCCAGTAAATCAAGGGATAGGTGAAAGTGAATGTGAAGTTAGATGTAAACCTGTCCTAATTGATGTTATAATGAGTATCTAATTGTTTGTAAAGGGTCAATCTCTTATTTAAAGCCTCAGGAAAAAAACATCTTCTGTTACATGTTCTGTATGACAGAACTTACATAACTTAGCAATACAATTGTAAAAAAAAATAATATTTTTTTATTAAAAATCTAACACCATTTGCATAAATTTGTTATAGAATGGTAAATCTGCCTTTCTCTTGCTAAAAAAAAAGCCTCCAGTGTTTGTTACTATTTATAGTAAATAGTTGTAAAAATGGTGTATTTTTATGAAAAAACTCCTTGCATAATTGATTTAAAAAATTAGATTTTTCGCTATCAGAAAAGAAAAAAGTAGCCGTTGCATCAGAACTTTGAATGATCTAAAATATGATGTCCGATTTTCATTTTCTCTTCTAGTTTCTGAGATCTAAACGGGACGGAAGAACGGACAAACGGACAGACAGGCCACATACAATTAATAGCGCCTTTTCCCCTTTCAGGGGCCGCTAAAAATGCTCAAGTTTATAGGGATCCAAGTGTTCTAGTATTATCTGCTTATTAAGATTGCTACCTAAGAAAATCATTAAGTATTGGGGGGAGATGAAAACACTCAACAGTTATCGAATCGGGATGATACTTTTGATGGACAATAGAGAAAGGGATTAAACTGGACATCATGAAAGATGAGGCCAGTCGAATCCGGTTAATCGGACTAGTCTCTTATTCGCACCTAATCCTTAAGTGTGGAAAGATTTTCTTCATATCGTTAATTGGGGTGACTTCGATTACCCTATAAATTATGTCATTAATGTGACTGCTGATATGCTGTTAAGCGGCCACTTATGCTAAGATGGACAGACTGCAACATCAATAAAACTGATTCAGGAAAAGATGAATAATTGACAATGAAAAGACACATGAGAAGCAGGCACAGATTACACACATGTAGTTTGTCAGGTTTCACTTACAGCCGTTATTTTAAAATACGCCAAACAGTCAAAGATCTTCTCAAAGTTGTGACTTCAAGCGCGAAGGAATGAATATTTCTCAGTCCATTGTCTCACACAAAAAAAAGTAAATTTAGCATCAACGCTCTCGCTTGAGACTGTTATGGAAGAAATAGATAATCTTCTGGATGACACCAACAGCATTACGTATATCTAAATTGGAATTCAGGTAGAAAAATAACACGCAACGAACAATGACTGCTTTTGTATATTTTTTGTGAATCCTTGCCTGAACAAGTTTTTAAATGCTACCCATCACGGGGCAGCCCTCGTAGCCTTGGCCGAGTAGTTTGTCCATGTGAAAAATGTACTTAATGTATTCGCTGACAATGAAGTTGGACACAGGTCTCTCTGAAGTATTATGGCATAAACCAATGAATTCTTATCTTCGAGTACAATCGCCATCAACAAATCCAATGCTCAAATACATCTGTTCAGTGCCTGAGATATCTGTTTTTTATTGCCGAAATACCAAGAAAACGCAGTTAATTCATGCTGCTGCTGCTTGTATATTTTGATTTCTTGCTACTGCCTGTGCTCCGCCGATACAAATCAATGTTTTGACTCGGGTAGTATGGGAATAATTTTTTTTATCTCTTCTATCACAAACTGGTGGACGTGTTTAACCTGCTATTTTATTTTATTAAGCGCTAACACTGACCGCAACTCCGCAAGACGTAAATACATTTACCACGATAACTGCACTTCTCAATTTTTGTTCAAAGAAACTTTCACATATATCAAATTAAAAAAAGGTGGCAAGGTTTTTTTATTCCAAGACAAAAAAAAAATACTTTTACCATATTCTAGGTCTTTACTAAATATAATGATAACTATTAATTATATGCAAATGAAAACAAATCGTTACGACTAACGTGCTATAGAATATAGAATACTGAATTGCAAGCGAACATGGTCGGACATTAACTACAGATAAGTTTGTTACAGTTTATTACAACAATAGTTTATCCTTATTAACTTTATTTTAATGGAAGCACTACATGTTAAGTTGCTTCCAAGCAGAAGTTAATGGGTTTCAATGTTTAAAAACAGGCTAAAAATGTGGCTACCCAGAATTCGAGGGGGTTGCATAACTTATTCCAAAGATTCGTCTCTGTAACAGGTACTGTAGAAAATGTCAATGACCATCAATCTTGGTAGTAGCATACAAGAACTGTCATTAACTTCTGCCAAACAAGACTGTCAAAAGATGCCGACCACAATATCCAAGGTAATACCATAATCCACTGTATCGACTCAACGATGAAATAGATAACGCCAACACTGAAACCCTATAGAAACAAATAACAGAGATTCTAGCTTCTGATCTCAAACTACAAATACGAACGAATCCGTATAGAAAATATCTTTACAATATGAAATGAAATTCACCCTGAACAATAGTACAAGAGTCCTACCAAGAATAGATCCAAGGCCATCGCCAAGGCTGTCCAGTAACGTAAAGCGAAGGAAAAAATTCAGGACCACAAAAAGTACAGATTGTCTATCAAGACTAAGATGACGTAATGCACCAAAAGTTAAAAGAAGAAATATGACGTCACATCAAATAATGACACCGCGACAAGGAAAAAAAAATACTACACAAACTTCTTATAGAAAAATTACGTCATTGCTCTAGAACAGCGGTTTTGAACCTTTTTAGCGCGGCGACCCCTTTTTACTATTCCTCACTTATTGGCGACCCCCCAATATTACATTATTTTCGTTTATAAGAATGATGT